>NC_057810.1:346940468-347017948 GCF_018294505.1 Triticum aestivum
CCTCTCTTGGTCCGTAGTATTCCTAGATTACTACTGTTAAATGTGAACTCACAAGTGCTCTTTTCAATATGTTTCTCATATAAGAAAGTGATCTCACAAGTAGTTTATTTTAGTGTGATTATGTGAGATGTGAACTCACAAATTCAATTACACATGAACAATATATTTGTGTGGAGCAAAAGATTCTTATCCTCTACGATTTTCTTGGATGATTCACACCCTGATTTTTGGCCTTTTCTTTTTCTTTTGGATTTATTTAAATTTTTGATTTGAAATGCTTTTCTGTGGCTTCGTGGTCCTGAAACCTGGGAAGACCATCTCTTCTCGGGCTCCCAAGTGGTTTGTCATCCTCAAAACCATCTCAAGACCTTGTCATTTTAATCTTAGCCCAATTCCAATATTCTTTTTATCGGAAATATTCCTTTTTCTATTAAAGTAATAATCCTTTTTGCCCTAGGTTGTGAAACAACCTATATTTGCATGACTCCCAAAATTTCCAAATAATTCTCATAAATTGTTTGGGTCATATCTTTCATAGATATGTCGAAACCCTTCCGTGGCATCATCAAAGATAATTCAAAAATATTCCTTTTCTCATTCTGCCCTAAGTGGCTTTTTGAGAAGGAAGTGTCATTTATCTTTGCTTGATTGACCTCAAAGTTTTTGGACACCTTTTGCTGTCCATATTATTCCCCCATGCCAAAATTCGACTTAATTTGCCTAGTGAACCTTCCTCAACAAAATTTCAAAGTTCCTGTCTAAGGGAAGCTTTTGTGAAGGAAGTACTAGATAGGATAATCCAAATGAGTTGAAATTTTGCAAGGTCCTTCATATAGTCAAATCATCACTCTCCTCAAGACTTGGGCTCATGTCATCACTCTATGTGAGCTCAGCATCAAATCTTGGTTTCTGGTCACATTTTAGGTTGTGAAGCAACTATATTTTATATTGCTTCATTTTTGCTGCAAATTTACCAGGGCATGCTCCTACCCATATAAACTCTCTCCCCAAAATTTGTACTCATTTTATCTATCCATTTTCCCTCAACAATTTTTCCAAGATTTTGTGGAGAGAGGTGCATTATGAAGGAAGTACCACTTCGGCTTGTCAAATGGTATGAGAAATTTATGGCACCCCCATATGCCCAAATTATTGTGCCTTGCCAAGTTCCAGCTCAATCCAAGCAAGTATGAGGGTGCTACTTCATATCTTGCAATTCTCACGAGTGGGGCACTTTCTACAGCAAGTGCCATCTAGACATCTCCATTTTGTCTAATTTTTGGCTAGCAAAGTCATCTTAGCATGTGATCTTCCCCAGCAAACCAATTCCTTCATCCTCAAGCATGTGTCCCCCCAGCACAGCACAAACAAGTTGTTGCTGCTCTGCTTTGGAGCCAAGTGCTTTTCTCTTCTTTGCCCCTGACCTATATTGTTTCTTCCTTGGCACTCGGGGTAAGATGGTCTATCTCCTAGACATCGTTTGGCAGCCCAGAGCGCGTGTCACCGTCGTGTTCACACGGTAACCACGGGGCAGGCAAGCCAAACTACACGCTCTGGCAGACCGCGGCACTATGCTCGTCCATTTCCCCGACCTCTTGCGTCCCTTTCGTATCTAGTAGCTAGCCCGTGATTGTCAGGACCCTGACTCAATGTCACATCGATCTAGCCTGTAACACCTCATATCACTTTGCGGCCTCACGCACGGTATTCCCACGGGTGTCGCCTTACCTTTGCCCGGGACCGTTTGCGCCTTTTGGCTCACGTATATGATGATGTCGCTAGCATCCATATGATAAGGAGCCCAGGCTGACATGACTAGTCGTAAACCCAAAGTTGCACAGGCTTACAGGGACATGCATCCATGACCCAGCATTGAACGTGTCGGTCATCAGCAAGTGGGTCCGGGCTGTATCACTGGGCTAGCAGGACTCCGGTAGACCGGGCTGTAGCGGGCTAACAGGGCTCCGGTACTCAATGCATGACATTTCCCCGAAGGGACAGACACAGGAACGAAGAAGGACACATGTCGGCCAGCCTAAGTGTTCCAGAGCAGTAGCAAGCTACCATGGCTCAATGGAAACACTAGGAGACATTTCCCGGTAAGAGAGGCTATTAAAGATAAACAACTAGATAGTCAGATCCCACACATACCAAGCATTTCAATCATACACACAATATGCTCGATATGTGCAAATACAACAAGGCATCACAACATGACTCTACGACACAAGTACTTTATTTAAAGGCTCAGAGAGCCATACATAACATACATACAAGTACGGGTCACACGACCCACATTCAAGTCATACAGTCATACAAACCAGCAGCAGAAGTAACTTGTCTGAGTACAGACAACTAGTAAAATAAAAGAGGCTTGGAAAGCCTAGCTATACTACGTGGACCTTCACAAGCTCAGGATTACCACCTGGGCCTTAGTCTACTCGTCGATGTCAACGTCTACGAAGAACCCATCAGAAGGGGTTGCAGCGCCTTCTGTAAAATGTAAATTATAGCAACATGAGTACAAAGGTACCCAGCAAGACTTACGTCAGATCCTACATACATGCACATTATCAAGAAGGGTTGGTGGAGTTATTGCAGCAAGCCAGCTTTGACTCTTGGCTAAACTATCCTACGAGACTCCAACTTGAAATGGTTTTGCACACACGAGTCCACTACTCACGACTTCAATACACCACCAAGGATCCACCTCCGTCATCCTACGGAAGAGCCATCCTCGGCACTCACGCTTATCTTGAGATTTTTAGTAGTATCCATTCACTTGTCTATGAACTGTATAAGCAACCAAGTAGTCCTTTACCGCGGACGCGGCTATTCGAATAGATCATGTTAACCCTGCAGGGGTGTACTTCTTCATACATGTTTCCACCACTTAGCGTCTGCACACGACATGTGCTCGGCAGACTTCAAGCGAAAGCCGACATGGGTGTAGACCACGACCTACCTAAACACCTAAGTCTCTAGTCCAGGTTTATCGCCTATCCAGGTTCCATCCGCAGGGAGTCCGGCCGAGGTTTCACATACGGCCCCGAACAATGTGTACAGGGTTCCCGAGATACCTAACGGGTATTCGGTACACTGTGCCACGTACCTACCGCATCACAGCCCACCCCGCGGTCAGCGCTGTCCACGGCCTCCAGCAAGCTACAAACACCAGAAACTACTTGCAACTCCTGGACAGAGGACTAGGGTGAATAAGAAGTCGAGCGGGGTCATATTTCAGGGCCCAATGCATGGTAGTAGCTGAATCTTAAATCACGCATACAGATCTCAGTTCTTAAGGTCGGCTTCAATGAAACAACCCACCATGTACTCCTACATGGCCTCTCATCGATACCTTTACCAAATCGTGTTCACCATATCACTCTCATTACCGACATGATCATTTCACTCTAGCCCATCACCCAGATGAACCAGACCTGACACGACTCTAAGCATAGCAGGCATAGCAAGGTAGGAACAACACATACATATGGCTCAATCAATTCCTACACATGCTAGTGGGTTTCATCTAATTACTGTGGCAATGACAGGTCATGCAGAGGAAATGGGTTCAACTACCGTAGCACACAGCAGTTTGAAACGCGTTGTCTTAATGCGGTAAAAGAGAGCAAGAGCGAGAACATGGGATTGTATCGATATGATCAAATGGTTGGTTGCTTGCCTGATGGATCGATGCACGGATACGGTTCTTCGCTAGGGTAATCACGGTACTCCTCGGAGGCAGAACCTGCCGCAAAGAACACCGATACACAACCATCACCAAACAATGTGCGACAATATGATGCATGCATGAAACATGGCAATATGAGTGTGTTGGGCTAATGCAACTAAAACCAGATGGGTTTGAATCAATTTGAACCAAAGATTCAAATTTCAAACTCATAAATGGCCCTTTAAAGTGTTTTATCTTGTTCTGCACTAAACCTCAAGTTAGTTTGTTTAAACATGCATGAAACTAGTACAGATGGATAGATTGGATTTTTCTGATCATTTTTCATATATAATTTGTTTGATTTGGAGCTACGGTTGAATTTATATGAATTTTTGAAGTTTGGGTTATTTCCTGGAATTTATAAATCATTTTAGATTTATTTTAATTTCAGAAAAGGTTTACTGCGTCAGCATGAGGTCATGCTGACCTCAGCAAGTCAACAGACCCGGTCCAGGTCAAACCTGACGCGTGGGTCCAGGGTGTCAGTGGCTAATTAACTAATTTAATTTAGTTTAAACTAATCTGGATAATTAGCAGAAGGGGGCCCCACCTGTCATTGACTCAACAGAGTCAACCAGGGCCCACCCGTGGTCAAAGTCAAAACGGCTGCACCGGCGTTTAGCCGCCGGCGAGCCCGACGCGGCGGCGGAAGTGGTTTTGGCCGTTCCGGCCACCAAATGGGGCGCGGAAGGCATCTACGTGGAGCTGGGGACGAGCCGCAGCTCTTGGTGGAGTCGAGTTGGGGTCGGGGTGGCCGGAGTTGGCGCCGGCGACGACCTAGGCGGTCACCGGAGTTCGGGTGAAGGCGAACTCGGGGCTAGGGTGTGCGGTGAGGTGCGGGGAGTGCACGGTTGGACTCAACGCAACGTGGTGAGTGCGTTGGACACCGTGAGGTGGCCGGAGGATGGCCGGGAGCACGTCGGCGACGAGATCCACGGCGGTGCGTGCGGGTGATCTTCGTGCGGTGGCTACACGGCTCGGGGGCGAGAGAGGAAGGGTAGGAGGGGTAGCTAGGCTCACAGAGCACCCGTAGAGGCCACCGGCGGGGTCGGGGACGAGCTGATGCGGCGACGGCGTTGAAGGGGATCTCCGGCGACGGCGGACTCGGGCGAGGTCGGTGCGGTGGACTCGGGCCTTGCGAGCACACGGGGCTCGGGTAGCTCGACGAAGTGGACGGCGGCGGAGCTCCTGGACACGACGAGACGACGCACGGGCGGCGGGGAGCGCGGCTACGGCGATGGAGCGGCGGCGGTGGCGTCGGCCATGGCTGGGGAGCGCGAGGGGGAGGAGCTGGAGAGGAGAGGGGACGTCTGGGGGGTTCGGGGGAGAGAGAGGGGTCGATCCACGGCGTTAGCCGGGCGAGTGGAGCGGCGAGGCGGCGAGCAGGTGCGTGGCACCCATGCGGTGCTCGCCGTCGAGCACCTGCCTGCCTGCCTGGCCGGGCAAGCAGCTCGCTGGCGCGGCGCTGGGCTGGGCCGGCAGGTGGGCCGGGTTGCAGGCGCCAGGTAAGTTTTCCTTTCTGTTTTTTTGTCTTTTTCTATTTTTCTGCAACTTTGTTGAATTATTAAAAATACCTAGGCAACTCCTAAAATCACCAAACTGCTCCTGGTCCAAAGTTGGAATATTTCCAACATGAAACATTTCAGTTTAGGAATATTTGAGCATTTGAAATATTTTATATAATTTTAAATGCCCAAATTCAAATACTTATCATTTAATTCAAAGACCCTAAGATGACCTAGAAAATTGTGCAACACTTTTGGCAGAGGTTCTGAACCAAGACAAAAATGATGGACATTTTAGAAGGGCATTTCAGGTTCATTGAAAAAGTTTTTAGTAAACCCTAGTTGGTTTCAGAGGGGGCTGGGGGTTCTGACATCCCCATTTCAAGTTTCTGATGAAAGGATAGACATGATGCAACACTCTAATGCATGAACTAGCTAGGGTGTGACAACTCACCCCCACTCAAAAGAATCTCGTCCCGAGATTTGGGTTCCTCCGGGAAGAAGGCGGGATACTCGAGTCGAAGACGATCCTCCCTTTCCCAAGTTGCTTCATTCTCAGAATGGTGCGACCATTGAACCTTGAGAAACTTGATATTATGACGTCGAGTGGTACGCTCAGCTTGATCGAGGATACGAACGGGGTACTCTCGATACGTGAGATTATCTTGGAGATCAAGCGTTTCGTGGTCTACTCCACGGATAGGATCCGAGAAGCAACGCCTGAGTTGAGAAACGTGGAAGACGTCGTGGACTCTGGAGAGATGTGGAGGTAGTTCCAATTGGTAGGCAACTTCTCCTCGTTTTGCGAGAATGCGAAAGGGTCCAATGTAACGAGGAGCCAATTTGCCCTTGATACCGAAGCGATGGGTTCCCTTCAGAGGAGTAACCCGAAGGTAAGCCTTCTCGTCAACCTCAAAAGTCATAGCCTTATGTTTTCGGTCATATTGACTCTTTTGACGAGATTGGGCTGTTTTCAACTTTTCACGAACGATGCGAACTTGCTCTTCTGCTTCCTGAATCATATCCGGGCCAAAGAATTGTCTTTCCCCGGTTTCTGACCAGTTAAGAGGCGTTCGACACCTTCGTCCATAGAGAACTTCAAAAGGGGCTTTGCCCAAGCTGGATTGATAGCTGTTGTTATAAGCAAATTCGGCAAATGGAAGGCACTTCTCCCAATCCATTCCGAATGAGATAACAGAGGCTCGAAGCATGTCTTCTAGAATCTGGTTGACGCGTTCCACTTGACCACTTGATTGAGGGTGGAAAGCGGTACTAAAAGAAAGGCGGGTTCCCATAGCATTTTGGAAACTTTCCCAAAATCGAGAGGTGAAAAGACTTCCTCGATCCGAGTTAATTTCCAAAGGAACACCATGGAGAGACACTATTCGGGAGATGTACAAGTCTGCTAACTGACTAGCAGTTATACTCTCACGAACAGGTAAGAAATGGGCCACTTTGGAAAGACGATCGATAACGACGAAGATAGCATTATTCCCTCTCTTGGTCCTGGGAAAACCGGTGATGAAGTCCATACCAATTTTATCCCATTTCCATTCAGGAATAGCTAGGGGTTGAAGGGTGCCAGCAGGCCGTTGATGCTCTGCTTTTACACGACGGCAGACGTCGCAATTAGCAATATACTGAGCAATTTCTCTCTTCATCCTAGTCCACCAGAACCTCTGGCGTAGGTCCTGATACATCTTGGTACTACCGGGATGAATGGTGAGAGGAGATTCATGAGCCTCCTTAAGGATCAACTGCCGTAGATGCTGGTTCTTGGGAACCACTAAACGGTTCTCAAAGTACACAACACCATGATCATTTGTGGAGAAACATCTAGCACCTCCGCTAGCAATGTTCTCCTTGATCTTAGATATTCCCTTATCTCGCTTTTGGGCAGCGATGATTTGATCCGTAAGAGTAGGTTTCGCCACCAAGGTGGAAAGAAATCCTTGAGGAACAATGTGAAGGTTAAGCTTCCGAAATTCCTCATGGAGAAGCGGTTGACTTTGTTGTAACATCAGGTTGTTACAATAAGATTTACGACTTAGCGCATCAGCCATGACGTTGGCTTTCCCTGGGGTGTAAGTTATTCCTAAGTCGAAATCTGTGATCAACTCGACCCAACATCTTTGCCTGAGATTTAAATCCGGTTGGGTGAATATATACTTCAGACTTTGGTGATCAGTGTAGATTTCGCAACGATTACCGAGAAGGTAATGTCGCCATGTTTTGAGTGCATGGACTACAGCTGCAAGCTCTAGATCATGAGTGGGGTAGTTTTCCTCATGTGGGTGTAATTGCCGTGAAGCATAAGCAATTACGTGTCGATCTTGCATGAGAATACAGCCTAGTCCTTGTCGCGAGGCGTCGCAGTAGATAACAAAATCCTTGGAAAAATCCGGTGGTACCAGTACGGGAGCAGAGGTTAAACGTCTTTTCAGTTCCTGGAAACTGTGCTCACATTGTGGAGTCCACTCGAACTTTTTATCTTTCTTGAGGAGTTCAGTTAGAGGTTTGGCAACTTTGGAGAAATTCTCGACAAAGCGACGGCAATAGCTCGCTAGGCCAAGGAAACTCCGAACTTGCTTGACCGATTCAGGTGGAGTCCAATTAAGAACGGCTTGAACTCGCTCAGGGTTAACAGCAATGCCTTTACCAGAAATTACATGTCCAAGATAGGTCACTTCTGACAACCAGAATTCACATTTAGAAAATTTGGCATAAAGGCGATGCTCTCGAAGTTTCTTCAACACTAGCCTTAGGTGTTCGGCATGTTCTTCCTCGTTCTTGGAGTAGATGAGTATATCATCGAGGTAAACCACGACGAATTTATCCAAATACTCCATGAAGATTGAGTTCATCAACCGAGAGAAGGTGGCTGGAGCGTTGGTTAAACCGAAGGACATGACGGTGTACTCGTATTGGCCATAACGAGTAACAAAGGCCGTTTTCGGAATGTCCCCGTTCCTGATTTTGATTTGATGGTAGCCCAACCTCAAATCCATTTTAGAGAAGACTGAGGATCCAGCGAGCTGATCATACAGGTCGTTGATCCTGGGGAGCGGATACTTGTTCTTAATTGTGACCAAGTTGACAGGTCGATAATCTACAACCATCCGGTCCGTACCATCCTTCTTCTTGACGAAGAGGACGGGGCAAGCCCAAGGAGATGAACTAGGTCGGATGAAACCCCTTTTCAAGGACTCATCGAGTTGTTTCTTAAGCTCGGCTAGTTCAAAAGGTGCCATCTTGTAGGGTCTTCTAGAAATCGGGACAGTTCCTGGAATGAGATCTATCACGAATTCGACATCTCTGTCAGGTGGAACACCTGGCAATTCCTCTGGGAAGACATCCGGAAAGTCACGGACTACCGGAACGTCCTCAAGGTCTGGCAAAGGGCTGGCGTTAAGAGAATATAACTGTCGCTTGGCTATTCGGGTCAAGACATTGACTATCTTCCCCGAAGGATGGGTGAGTTGAACAGTCCTAGAGAAGCAATCAATTTTGGCATGATGGGCTGACATCCAGTCCATACCCAAGATGATATTAATATCCGAAGATTTGAGGGCTATCAAAGATGCGAGAAAAACAAGTTTGTCGACTTGAATTTCATTTCCATGGCTTACTCTAGAAGTTTGCCATTTGGATCCCGGAGTTTGAATTACCATAGAGGTGGGCATCTCACAGAATGTGGTGTTATGCAGACGAGCATAGCTCTCGGATATAAATGAATGAGATGCTCCTGTATCGAAAAGAACAGATGCCGGGTGGCAATTAACAAGGAGCGTACCGAGAACGACGTTGGGATCTTCTTGAGCCTCTTCCGCAGAAACACAATTAACATGGCCACGGGCAGTGGTGGCCGGCTTGGCGTAGAACACTTTCCCTGTCGGCTTGCCGCGGCCAACAGTTTTTGCTGTCTGGTTGGGGTTGGTTTGGGGACACTCGCGCATATAGTGGCCTGATTCCCCACACTTGAAACAAGTCACGGAACTGGTACGTGGAGGAGCATTGTTGGTTGGACCACCATAGGGCTTGGCTGGTGCATATGGCTGAGCTGGGCGAGGCGCCTGGAAGGATGGCCTCAGTGTGAACCTGGGTGGCAGGGCAGTGTTAGGCACCCATACATGGCGCTTCTGAGGACCAGCACCGGATGAGGAACCCAAGTCACGACCATGCTTGCGTGTTGCTTCATAATCAGTCTGACCAGTCTCAGCACTGATGGCTTTGTTAACAAGCTTCTGAAAAGATGTGCACTCATGCAGACGAAGGTCGCGGCGAAGCTTAGGACTAAGCCCCTTACGGAACCTTGCCTGCTTCTTGGCATCAGTAGAAACTTCCTCCATTGCATAACGGGCAAGGTTACCAAACTCCCTGCTGTAAGCATCAACAGAGAGTCGACCTTGAGTGAAACTACAGAACTCCTCACGTTTACGGTCCATGAGACCCTCCGAAATGTGATGTTCACAAAAAGCCTCGCTGAATTCAGCCCAAGTAGTGACGTGGCCCGCTGGGCGCATAGCTTCATAATTCTCCCACCAGAGACTGGCGGGGCCTTCAAGATGATATGCAGCAAAGGTGACCTTGTCAAGCTCAGCTACTAGCGCAGAACGCAGTTTGTGAGAAATACTGCGAAGCCAGTCATCAGCGTCGAGAGGCTCGACGGAGTGGTGGAACGTGGGTGGATGTAACTTGATGAAATCACTTAGTGACACCAAGTTAGTCCTCTGATGGTGTGTTGTGTTCTGTTCAATACGTTCCAACAAACGGTTGGTCTCCCGCTTGTTTCTCTCAGCCTCTAGCATAACTTCTGCCAGAGAGGGAGGGTGAGGCAGATTTGTATCCCCAACTCTGCTGCCTTCGGCCTGCTCTGGGGGAGCAGGGTTGTTGCGGGTGTTGACCATCCTAGGAAAAACAAGACAATGGTTTAGTCCAACATGACAAGATTCCGACATAGAATGTAGAATGTAATGGACAACTCAGAATGCAAGATGATCATCCGTATGACATGATAGATATAGAAACTACTTTTTTTATTCCATCGTCATACACACCATACGAAGTTTAGTACAAGACCAACAAGTACTACTACGATGAGAGGAGGATTGCATATCATCGGAGGCATCCCAAGCTCCTATACATTATTTTTCCTACACCCCCGGAATTACTACACGCTAAGTCATATTCCACAAGTCACGCAGGACGGTGGAAATACAACTATTACAATACCTAGTGGAACTACTACTATCTCAGTCATCTCCGTAGTAGTTCTCATAGAAGTCTCCTCCATAGCCTGGAAGTTCAACGTGAGCATCCAGAAACAAACGGTCCTGAAGAGCCTGTGGACCAAAAGGGCTAGGGTGAGGTCTTGGACCAACAAACGGTGGCCTGCGAGGACCACGAGGTGGGGTGATGCCTCCCACATCACACCAATCCATCATGTCCGGCAGAGCAGACCTAACAGGATACAGATCTCTCATATCCATGCATCCAGCTTGCACAACTGGTGCAAACCGAGTCAAGGTGGCCCAATGATCGGCGCGGGTGTTGAAAAGCTCCATTCTCAAGGCCCGATTCTCTCGGTCCTTATCCTCGAGCAACTCAGCAGTGGTGTGAGTTAGTGAGTCCTCCTGACTGGGGTCAGCATAGATAGCCCGGAGATAACCGTGCGCTCCAGGAAGTGAAGCCGGCATATACCGGAAGTCGGTGTTGCGAAGCAGGCCAGTCCTGACTCGCATGATGGTCATCATAGAATAAGCCACATCTTGCACAACCATCTCAATAGTAACACCGAGCCCATAGGAACAGTGAAGAGCCTCGGTAGAACCAGGATAAGAGGGAAATATCCGGACGGTGCAAAGATACTGGCTTTGGTTAAAATCTCGAAACTGCTCTTCGATCGTGTATTCGGGATACCAACGGTAACCCGTCTCGATCATCACTCGGACTAACATGGCCGTATGACCGGTCACACCAATGCATCGGGTCAGGCGAACCACTTGATTTTGGTCGCGAGTGGCCATCTGAAAGCATAACCATAATGCAAAGGCATTAGAATTTCTAGCAAAATTTCGACAGCATAACGGCTGTAAATGCTCAAGAAGGGTTTGAGACATTTATCAAAAAAATTGCATAGACACTCAAAAATATCATATCAAGGTTCTGGGTTCAACTTATCAGCATAACAAGGTAGTAGAACTGAACTAGGCTTGTAGTCATCAAACCTATAAGGTACTACTGATTCGTAACACGTGAACCTGATAGAGAGAGAAGATCCTAATCCTTAAGCCCCGGTAGAAGAATGGACTGACTCAGATCAGAATGCCATGAGGTAAAGAAGTAAAAAGAGCCTTAGTACCATCCCACAATCAATTCCCCTACATATAACTAAAGCATTTCTAGACTCAACATCGACCAGTTTGGCTTGGAGAACCTACAGGCAGTCCGGCTCTGATACCAACGCTGTCAGGACCCCGACTCAATGTCACATCGATCTAGCATGTAACACCTCATATCACTTTGCGGCCTCACGCACGGTATTCCCACGGGTGTCGCCTTACCTTTGCCCGGGACCGTTTGCGCCTTTTGGCTCACGTATATGATGATGTCGCTAGCATCCATATGATAAGGAGCCCGGGCTGACATGACTAGTCGTAAACCCAAAGTGGCACAGGCTTACAGGGACAGGCATCCATGACCCAGCATCAAACGTGTCGGTCATCAGCAAGTGGGTCCGGGCTGTAGCACTGGGCTAGCAGGACTCTGGTAGACCGGGCTGTAGCGGGCTAACAGGGCTCCGGTACTCAATGCGTGACATTTCCCCGAAGGGACAGACACAGGAACGAAGAAGGACACATGCCGGCCAGCCTAAGTGTTCCGGAGCAGTAGCAAGCTACCATGGCTCAATGGAAACACTGGGAGACATTTCCCGGTAAGAGAGGCTACTAAAGATAAACAACTAGATAGTTAGATCCCACACATACCAAGCATTTCAATCATACACACAATATGCTCGATATGTGCAAATACAACGAGGCATCACAACATGACTCTACGAAACAAGTACTTTATTTAAAGGCTCAGAGAGCCATACATAACATACATACAAGTACGGGTCACACGACCCACATTCAAGTCATACAGTCATACAAACCAGCAGCGGAAGTAATTTGTCTGAGTACAGACAACTAGTAAAATAAAAGAGGCTTGGAAAGCCTAGCTATACTACGTGGACCTTCACAAGCTCAGGATTACCACCTGGGCCTTAGTCTACTCGTCGATGTCAACGTCTACGAAGAACCCATCAGAAGGGGTTGCAGCGCCTTCTGTAAAATGTAAATTATAGCAACATGAGTACAAAGGTACCCAGCAAGACTTACGTCAGATCCTACATACATGCACATTATCAAGAAGGGTTGGTGGAGTTATTGCAGCAAGCCAGCTTTGACTCTTGGCTAAACTATCCTACGAGACTCCAACTTGAAATGGTTTTGCGCACATGAGTCCACTACTCACCACTTCAATACACCACCGAGGATCCACCTTCGTCATCCTACGGAAGAGCCATCCTCGGCACTCACTGTGACACCCGGATAATTAAGCTACAGTAATCCCACGTTAACGATGCCACGTCACCTCCGTTACTGTTGCTAATCTCACGTTAGTTCGTAACCGATTCAGATTCAAATTCAAAATCAAGCAAACCATAAAAGCTTTCAAATAAAAAAAAATTTAAAATGTTCGGAGTGAACCAAATATTGCATAGGTAATTTTGGTGAAGGAACCACACTTTTATAAAGGTGTAAAATATTTTAAAATGTTTTAAAAGGAAGTAAAAACAATTAGTTGAATCTCCTTTGCAATAAATAAAATATTAAACTATGTTAATTAGTTGCCCAAACTTATGTGGCAGTAGCCTATTTATTAACACTAAAGTAGGGACTACTTTTATAGTTTATAAAACTAAGATAAGGTGAAACTAAAATTAAAACAGTAATATAAAGATAAGAAAAACAAAATAACAAAAAAAAGGAAGATAAAAAGAGAACCCCCCCCCCCCCCGCTGGGCCTCTTGGCCCAGATGGGCACCCACGCGGCCCCGCCAGCCCAGCAGACCAAGCCGGCCCAGCCACCCCCCTTGCTCTCCTTACCCACCCCGAGCCGAACCCTAGCTGGTTCCCTCCCCACTCGCCCCCCCCACTTCCCTCCCCCACGTTCGCTCCCCTCTCACCCCCGATCTGGATCGGGGAGGACTCGATCCTGTCGCCGCGCCTGGCGTGCACGTCGCCGCCCTCGTCGGCTCCGTCCCCGGCCACCTCACGCTCCCATCTCCCTCTCCCTCGACGGCGCCCCTCGCCGCGCCGATGGCGACCACGCCCCCGCCCCCGACGATCCCGCCGCCACGGATGCCTCGCCGGTGCCTCCTCCCCGATGGTCTGCCTCCTCGACTCGCCGGACCGCTCCGCCATCGCCGGAGCCCTTCCCCGCCGGACTGCATCCCCTGCGTCGCGTCGTCTCCGCCCTCCTCCTCGCCCCCCGTTGCCCCTGACCCTACGGATCCGCGGTGAGGCCCCCGGCCTCCTCTCCCCCTGTCCTCGTACACGCGCGCCCCGCCGGATTCGCCTTGGCCGCCCCCTGCCGCCGCTCTCCCTCCGCCGTGCAGCCCTGCTGCTGCTGCTCCGCTGCGGAAGCCGTGCTGCCCCGCACCGGCTCGGTCGCGCCACCCCCCCTCCAGCCTGCGCCGCCCAGCCTGGTGCTGCCCCGCCGTGGCCTCGCCGGTGCCATCGCCGGCGCCCGGCGCCCCTCCGTGCCCGCTGGTCCTCGTGCGGGTCGGGCACCTCCAGCGCCCCATCGTCCGCGCCCGCACGCCCGCGCGCCCGTTATGCCCCCTGGGTCACTGACCGGGTGGCCCCACGGCCCAAAACGTTTTATTTAAAAAAAAGGAATTAGGAATTAGAAAAAAAAATATAGATAAATAATAAAAATAATTAAATAAATAATAATAATTAAATTAATTAATTAATTAAGGAATTAATTAAGTTAATTAATCATAATTAGATTAACCTAATTAACTAATTAGTTTAATTAAACAGTAGTTAGATTAGTTAAACAGTGATTAGCCTAAACAGTCTATGACCAGTGGGTCCCACACGTCAGATTGACCAGTCAACACCCCTGTTGACTGCTGACGTCATGCTGACGTCAGCAAACACTATTCTGGATAATGTTAATTTAAATAATTAATTAAAATCAGAAAATGATTTAAATCTTTAGAAAATCATATCTTTTAATCCGTAACTCGGATTAAAATATTTTCAACATGAAAGTTGCTCAGAACGACGAGACGAATCCGGATACGCAACCCGTTCGTCCGCCACACACCCCTAACCTATCGAACTCGCAACTTTCCCCCTCCGGCTCCTCTGCCCGAAAACACGAAACACCGGGAATACTTTCCCGGATGTTTTCCCCCCTTTCACCGGTATCACCTACTACCGCGTTAGGGCACACCGAACACCGCATATTGCCTTGTTATATTTTGTGATGCTTTGTTTGCTCTGTATTCATTATGTCTTCCCCCTCTTCTCTCCGGTAGACTACGAGACCGACGCTGCTGCTGACCAGTTCGACTACGGAGTTGACGACCCCTCTCTCTTGCCAGAGCAACCAGGCAAGCCCCCCCTTTGATCACCAGATATCGCCTACTCTTCTCTATACTGCTTGCATTAGAATAGTGTAGCATGTTACTGCTTTCCGTTAATCCTATTCTGATGCATAGCCTGACATTGTCGCTACATCTGTTGATACCTTACCTGCAATCCTAAATGCTTAGTATAGGATGCTAGTTTATCATCATTGGCCCTACATTCTTGTCAGTCAGCCTTGCTATACTATCGGGCCGTGATCACTTGGGAGGTGATCACGGGTATATACTATACATACATACTATACAGATGGTGACTAAAGTCGGGTCAGCTCATTGAGTACCCGCAAGTGATTCTGACGAGGGGGCTGAAAGGACAGGTGGCTCCATCCCGGTAGAGGTGGGCCTGGGTTCTCGACGGCCCTCGACTGTTACTTTGTGGCGGAGCGACAGGGAAGGTTGAGACCACCTAGGAGACAGGTGGGCCTGGCCCTGTTCGGCGTTCGCGGATACTTAACACGCTTAACGAGATCTTGGTATTTGATCTGAGTCGGCTACGAGCCTATACGCACTAACCATCTACGCGGGAGTAGTTATGGGTATCCCGGCGTCGTGGTATCAGCCGAAGCCTTCTTGACGTCAGCGACTGAGTGGCGCGCGCCGGGTTGGACTGCGTTAACGCAACTTCCTTTGTAATGGAGGTTGCTAGGTCTGCTCACCGGCCGCGTACGCAACGTGCAGGTGTGCAATGGGCGATGGGCCCAGACCCCTGCGCGCATAGGATTTAGACCGGCGTGCTGACCTCTCTGTTGTGCCTAGGTGGGGCTGCGACGTGTTGATCTTCCGAGGCCGGGCATGACCCAGGAAAGTGTGTCCGGCCAAATGGGATCGAGCGTGTTGGGTTATGTGGTGCACCCCTGCAGGGAAGTTAATCTATTCGAATAGCCGTGATCTTCGGTAACAGGACGACTTGGAGTTGTACCTTGACCTTATGACAACTAGAACCGGATACTTAATAAAACACACCCTTCCAAGTTCCACAGACAACCCGGTGATCGCTTTTCCACAGGGCGACGAGGGGAGGATCGCCGGGTAGGATTATGCTACTGCGATGCTACTGGAGATGCTACTTGGAGATGCTACTTGGAGATGCTACTTGGGGGACTTCAATCTACTCTCTTCTACATGCTGCAAGACGGAGGCTGCCAGAAGCGTAGTCTTCGACAGGACTAGCTATCCCCCTCTTATTCTGGCATTCTGCAGTTCAGTCCACTGATATGGCCCTTTACACATATACCCATGCATATGTAGTGTAGCTCCTTGCTTGCGAGTACTTTGGATGAGTACTCACGGTTGCTTTTCTCCCTCTTTTCCCCTTTCCTTTCTTTCTGGTTGTCGCAACCAGATGCTGGAGCCCTGGAGCCAGACGCCACCGTCGACGACGACCCCTACTACACCGGAGGTGCCTACTACTACGTGCTGCCCGCTGACGACGACCTGGAGTAGTTTAGGAGGATCCCAGGCAGGAGGCCTGCGCCTCTTTCGATCTGTATCCCAGTTTGTGCTAGCCTTCTTAAGGCATACTTGTTTAACTTATGTCTGTACTCAGATATTGTTGCTTCCGCTGACTCGTCTATGATCGAGCACCTGTATTCGAGCCCTCGAGGCCCCTGGCTTGTATTATGATGCTTGTATGACTTATTTACGTTTTAGAGTTGTGTTGTGATATCTTCCCGTGAGTCCCTGATCTTGATCGTACACATTTGCGTGCATGATTAGTGTACGATTGAATCGGGGGCGTCACAAGTTGGTATCAGAGCCGACTGCCTGTAGGAATCCCCCTTCCACACTCCTTGGCCGAAGTCGAGTCTAGACATTGCAAAACTTTTACTAACTTGGCTGTGTGCCTTACGGGCCCACGTCGCCATCGGGTGGTACTAGGATCTTTTACTCCTCGACCTTTACTCTGGGACTCTGAACTCTCTTCTACTCGGGTTAAACGATTTTTACTAAAATCTGACTTTAGGTTCTCGACAATACTTTCTCCCGGAGAGCCCCTTCAGTCCAGGTGATCGCCGGCTGCACCAGAAGATTTCGAAGTTACTCGCCGAAACTCTTTTGAGACTTTGTGCCCGTTGCTTTTGCAATTCCCTACCATCGAAATATCCCTATGGATAAATACATACACTTGACGTTCTTACTTTTATTCCCAGTTGATCTTGTTATTACAAGATACCCCGAAATTCTCTCTATTGATCCGAGAATATCTTGTGCCTACTGTCTTGCAATTCCTTGTCACCTGAATACCCCTATGGATAATTCTCGCACTTGTCGAGTATCCGCTTATCCCCAGTTGTTCATGTGTTTCACAAAAGTCTTCAAAATAATATTCGATCTTCCGAAAATCCTCTGGAGCCTTTGGCTCTTGAAATTATTGCTTGCTTGCATTATGGTTAATCCCATAAGTCTCGTAGTCTTAATGACATTCCTTGTCATTATCATTTTAAGTCTGTTGACTCAATATTTTGCGAATACACGCAATCATCATTGATCCTTATAAATTACCTTTCCGGCTGAGCTTCCATTCTTTTAACTGGAATTGGTTCTCGACCAATCCAATTGTCGTTGATTGTACCCTAAGGCTATTCAACTTATCCATCCCTAATCAGAGCATTGCTTCTGCTCCCTTGATTTGGAAATCATAATTCCTTTGCATTTGACAATTGAGTTAGTCAGTTGTTTCTATAATCTGATCTCCTTGCATTCTTCTTCTTCTGGTTGAGTACCGATACTCACATCAGCCCCGTTGTGGATCGCCATATCCACTGTTGGATTATTATCCGATAGTGTCCTTCATAATTAATCACCTTGTGAGTTCTTTCTCTGATACATAATGCCTTTGGTAAATTGTATCCTCTCCTTTTTTTTAACCTTGCTCTGCTTTCGAGCTTGTGTTATTTACCTTGGAAGTTTGTAGCATATGTTCCTTAAAATGCCCCAATGGGTTGAACCGATGCCTTCCTTAATCGGTGTGAACTCGAAAGTTTTCACGGGTCATACTGCTCTGGTAATTCACCAGGTAGGTTTTGACACTGGAATCATTTTATCTAGAGCAGGAATGAAAGGTTATACATTGAAGAAGTGGGAGTCGACCTTGAACTCTGTGTTCATGCCCATGGACACGATGTAGATCTTATCATTAAAACTTCTCTTAAATTAATTATTCCCTTGGTATAAGTTCTTATATCTGGGATCCGGCCTTTTGCAATCGTGGTTCTAACCATGTTCTCCTGTAAATACCTTTTCTCGGACAAGTTTAAGCACTTGTCTTCTACAAAGCAATACCCTATTCCAACCTCTACTTTGATCTGTCGTCGAGTATTACCCCCCTGGAATCTCGAGATTATCATGGAACTGCATAACTTCTTATGAGTTCTTCATCAAGTGCTACCTTCCAACTGATTCCAATTTTTCCACGGGCTCTGAGTTATTAGACACTCAAAGACACCGATAACTGAACCGAGTCCGCACTACGGTTCAACAACTCTCCAGTAAGCTTCTATAAGTACGAGTTTGTACCCGATCACGCCATTCCTAGCCTGTTTGGCTATATCATTATCTTGATGATTTCAAACTGTGCTACCTGGTCCTTATTCTCGGAGCACCAATTTGCGACGATAGCTAAGCTTACGTCGATTTTCCTCGTCAAACCCTTTCACCTTAAACAACAAGCTTGAGTTCGAGTTTGTGTCGTAACTGTGGTTCCAATAACCTCTTGCTTCATCATTCCTTCGGCTTGATGTCGTCGCTGATTGATTACATCTGCATGAAATCTCTCGACAATTGTGTCGTGATCATCATCAACCTTATGAGCTCTTCCAGGAATTCAATTGAATTCATGATGGGTAATACCATCCTTGCCCCTCGATGATTCCTGTTCTCATCGACCACTTTATTGCCTTCCGTTCAACACTACTTGTTCGTGTTTTGTGTAAACCTTGAGATCACTGCTACCCAGCAGTTGATCTTCCTTACCTCGGAAGTATTACCATCTCTTTTTGTCAAGAATGTGGTGAGAATTTCACCACCTCTTAATAATTCTTGATATCATAATACTTCTTGCCATCTTCATTCATTCCTAGGTCCCCGTATTGTTTTCAACCGGAATACCGACAATGGAGCTATGACGTGTGAATTCAAAACTTCTAACAACCCTATTGCTTTGAAGTGAATGGGCGATAGTTCATTCTAAGTCCTTTGCTAATTGAATCACCATTCTGACATTGGTCGTGCAACCCAACCCATATTTCGGGCGCACCTTTCAACCAATGTTTAATTGTGTATGTTTTCCTCGAGCATACTTCCTTATATCATTTGATCTGACAAATGTTATCTCCTTGTTCTCTTAATGGTGGAAATCCATCTTTTGGGAATCTCGGTGAATTGCCGTTGAGTTCACCAGACACCTCCTTGTCCTCTCCTTGGGTTAATGATGGACTCTTGTTAACGGAAATCACTTCATAGTTCATTTCCCCGAGAATCTTACAATGTCATCTCGTCAATTTGCGTTGCACCTTTTCTTCTCAGGTATCCTAAGTCTGAGGTATCCTGACACCAATCGGATTTGAATCTCGGTCAGATATGATGGTTGGGACAACTTTCCAAGAGTCATGATGTTGATCCTTTGATGACCCGGTAACATGATGTCATGCCTAGCACCCCCCCCCCCCGGCTGGAGGACCTATCATTATAGATTCCTTTTCAGTAAGGTTATCCATTCATCCATGAGGAAATTGTAAGACTTATTCTACAAGTTATTCATGATGGATCCTTCGTGTTTCCAAAGTCTGATCTTCACCTGAAGACCTTGTCAATGCTATCTTGAAGCATGTCTATGGTACTCCAATTTTCAACAAGAACATTTGAAGCCCAATGTTAAATGTTTCCTGCCCAATTATCCAAACACCGCTGTATGGGTAATATCATGAAATTTCTCTCCCCTACCTAAGGAGTTTTCTACATAATATACTGTCATGGATATCATGCTCTGCTTGTCCTTGGGAAGGATATACCCTTGAAATATGTGTTTAAACATAATTTCCTTTCCATTGTTCTGTTTAATCTGATGATCATATTTTCCTTCCATTGTTGGTTTAACCTTTCTTGTGAACTATATGATCTGAGCAGTAATATTCTCCTGCTTATGTAAACATCTCGTTGTACAATTCTGTCAGTAAGACCCTGTTGCTACTGATGATGACATTTCAGTAACCACCGATGGACGAGAACTTTGCCTATTGGTCCGCCTCGTCCGACGAGCAGGAAAATGGTTCTCTTCGTCCCTCGCCCTTGGTATCGATGTTGTTGCCGACATAGCTGACAGGCTATCCTCTGACATGCCTTGCTTACATGATCTTGCAAGACGTCACTGCCCTTCCTACTTTAACCCACATGGTGGGCCCATAACCCACAGTTCCACAGGATCGAAACCTGACTCTCCTGTACACCTCCTGTTCCTAAAGTTATTCCTCGTGCGTGGCCTTGTATGTAATTCACGGACCACCGTCCTAGTGATCTATTCTGGTAACAGACGCAATACTCAATCTCGTTGCTACGGACCCCTTTCGCGTGTTGCTTCAGGCATCGAACGATTGCCTATCCATTTGAAACTTCTCATGGTACCTTCGTACCTTACTCTTGATGTATTTTATATGTTCAACTCGAGAGATAATCTTATGATCATTCAAAGGTTAAACCCAAATGGTTTCCCTCATAAACATTTTGTCGTAGCTGAGCTGCCCCTTACCTATTCGTAAGTACGTTGGAGTGCCCCAAGAAAAGGACGACTTCACCATAATGACCTGAAGCAGAGAATTGAAGACATCAACGAAAGGGATTAACTTCTTCGAGAAGATCCGTTAGAATATCGTAACCAGAACTTTTCCCCTTACTCCCCTCCTAAATCTCGGGACGAGATTTCTTGTAGTGGAGGAGAATTGTGACGCCCGGATAATTAAGCTACAGTAATCCCACGTTAACGATGCCACGTCACCTCCGTTACTGTTGCTAATCTCACGTTAGTTCGTAACCGATTCAGATTCAAATTCAAAATCAAGCAAACCATAAAAGCTTTCAAATAAAAAAAATAAATTTAAAATGTTCGGAGTGAACCAAATATTGCATAGGTAATTTTGGTGAAGGAACCACACTTTTATAAAGGTGTAAAATATTTTAAAATGTTTTAAAAGGAAGTAAAAACAATTAGTTGAATCTCCTTTGCAATAAATAAAATATTAAACTATGTTAATTAGTTGCCCAAACTTATGTGGCAGTAGCCTACTTATTAACACTAAAGTAGGGAGTACTTTTATAGTTTATAAAACTAAGATAAGGTGAAACTAAAATTAAAACAGTAATATAAAGATAAGAAAAACAAAATAACAAAAAAAAGGAAGATAAAAAGAGAACCCCCCCCCCCCCGCTGGGCCTCTTGGCCCAGCTGGGCACCCACGCGGCCCAGCCAGCCCAGCAGACCAAGCCGGCCCAGCCACCCCCCTTGCTCTCCTTACCCACCCCGAGTCGAACCCTAGCTGGTTCCCTCCCCACTCGCCCCCCCCCCCCCACTTCCCTCCCCCCACGTTCGCTCCCCTCTCACCCCCGATCTGGATCGGGGAGGACTCGATCCTGTCGCCGCGCCTGGCGCGCACGTTGCCGCCCTCGTCGGCTCCGTCCCCGGCCACCTCACGCTCCCATCTCCCTCTCCCTCGACGGCGCCCCTCGCCGCGCCGATGGCGACCACGCCCCCGCCCCCGACGATCCCGCCGCCACGGATGCGTCGCCGGTGCCTCCTCCCCGATGGTCTGCCTCCTCGACTCGCTGGACCGCTCCGCCATCGCCGGAGCCCTTCCCCGCCGGACTGCATCCCCTGCGTCGCGTCGTCTCCGCCCTCCTCCTCGCCCCCGTTGCCCCTGACCCTACGGATCCGCGGTGAGGCCCCCGGCCTCCTCTCCCCCTGTCCTCGTACACGCGCGCCCCGCCGGATTCGCCTTGGCCGCCCCCTGCCGCCGCTCTCCCTCCGCCGTGCAGCCCTGCTGCTGCTGCTCCGCTGCAGAAGCCGTGCTGCCCCGCACCGGCTCGGTCGCGCCACCCCCCCTCCAGCCTGCGCCACCCAGCCTGGTGCTGCCCCGCCGTGGCCTCGCCGGTGCCATCGCCGACGCCCGGCGCCCCTCCGTGCCCGCTGGTCCTCGTGCGGGTCGGGCACCTCCAGTGCCCCATCGTCCGCGCCCGCACGCCCGCGCGCCCGTTATGCCCCCTGGGTCACTGACCGGGTGGCCCCACGGCCCAAAACGTTTTATTAAAAAAAAAGGAATTAGGAATTAGAAAAAAATATAGATAAATAATAAAAATAATTAAATAAATAATAATAATTAAATTAAATTAATTAATTAAGGAATTATTTAAGTTAATTAATCATAATTAGATTAACCTAATTAACTAATTAGTTTAATTAAACAGTAGTTAGATTAGTTAAACAGTGATTAGCCTAAACAGTCTATGACCAGTGGGTCCCACACGTCAGATTGACCAGTCAACACCCCTGTTGACTGCTGACGCCATGCTGACGTCATGCTGACGTCAGCAAACACTATTCTGGATAATGTTAATTTAAATAATTAATTAAAATCAGAAAATGATTTAAATCTTTAGAAAATCATATCTTTTAATCCGTAACTCGGATTAAAATATTTTCAACATGAAAGTTGCTCAGAACGACGAGACGAATCCGGATACGCAACCCGTTCGTCCGCCACACACCCCTAACCTATCGAACTCGCAACTTTCCCCCTCCGGCTCCTCTGCCCGAAAACACGAAACACCGGGAATACTTTCCCGGATGTTTTCCCCCCTTTCATCGGTATCACCTACTACCGCGTTAGGGCACACCGAACACCGTGTATTGCCTTGTTATATTTTGTGATGCTTTGTTTGCTCTGTATTCATTATGTCTTCCCCCTCTTCTCTCCGGTAGACTACGAGACCGACGCTGCTGCTGACCAGTTCGACTACGGAGTTGACGACCCCTCTCTCTTGCCAGAGCAACCAGGCAAGCCCCCCCTTTGATCACCAGATATCACCTACTCTTCTCTATACTGCTTGCATTAGAATAGTGTAGCATGTTACTGCTTTCCATTAATCCTATTCTGATGCATAGCCTGACATTGTCGCTACATCTGTTGATACCTTACCTGCAATCCTAAATGCTTAGTATAGGATGCTAGTTTATCATCATTGGCCCTACATTCTTGTCAGTCAGCCTTGCTATACTATCGGGCCGTGATCACTTGGGAGGTGATCACGGGTATATACTATACATACATACTATACAGATGGTGACTAAAGTCGGGTCAGCTCATTGAGTACCCGCAAGTGATTCTGACGAGGGGGCTGAAAGGACAGGTGGCTCCATCCCGGTAGAGGTGGGCCTGGGTTCCCGACGGCCCTCGACTGTTACTTTGTGGCGGAGCGACAGGGCAGGTTGAGACCACCTAGGAGACAGGTGGGCCTGGCCCTGTTCGGCGTTCGCGGATACTTAACACGCTTAACGAGATCTTGGTATTTGATCTGAGTCGGCTACGAGCCTTGTGACGCCCGGATATTTAGGCTACAGTAATTCCACGCTAATGATGCCATGTAACCTCGGTTACTGTTGTTAATCTCGCGATGGTTCAAAAATGATTCAAATTCAAATTTAAAATCAATTCAAACAATTAAAGTTTTCAAAGGTCAAAACTAAAATGTTCTTAATATGACAAATAAATCATGGATATTATTGGTGGAGAAACAACATCTTTATAAGATATTTAAGTACACTAAAGTGATTAAAACTACATCAAAACAATTAGTTATACTCCTAATATATTTTACCAAATACTAAACTATTTTATTTCTGAGGTAAAACTTCTTAGAACAGTGGATTATTTTGACACACTATTTTTGGGGCTATTTTCATATTTTACTAAACCAAAAATAAAGTGCAACTAAAATAAAACAGAAAAGAAAATTAAATAAAAACAAAACAAACTAACAAAAAAAAACTAAACTAAAATAAAAGAGAACCCCCCCCCACTGGACCTCTTGGCCCAACTGGGCCATGCCCAGCCGGCCGCCACCTGGCCCATCCGGCCTCGCCCGACTCCCCTTAACCCCCACTGTCCCGAAACCCTAGCGGTCCCTCCCCATTCCCCACTCCCTCGAACCCCATCTCTCCCCTCGATCCCCTCCACCTCACGGCGCGCACACACACACACATCGTGCCAGGGAGAAGAGCTCCCTGCGCCCGATCCCCGTGCCCCGACCACCGTAGCCGCCCCCGACGCGCCCCGGTCGCCCTGACGCCGTGGCCAACCACCACCACATCACCGGCGCCACACCGCCATCGCCCGACGCCGCCCGAAGCTACCTCGCCGTCGCCGGATCTCGCTTCCCCGACTCCTCCCCGAGCCATGCTGCCCTTGACCCTACGGATCCGCGGTGAGGCCCCCGGCCTCCTTTCCTCTCTGCTGCTCGCGCCGTCCTGGGGTCGTGCACGCGCCGCCCGGTGCTCGTGCTCGCGGTGAGCACGCGTGCACCCGCGCGCTAGCCTCGCCTGTGGTCCGCGCCGTCGTCCGCCCCGGCGCGCTCCGCGCTAGGCTGCGCTGCGCCTCACACCCGCGGCCACCCCGTCGGCCACCGCGACCATCTGCACCCGCCTCCGAGGCGTTGGGCCCCGCTCCACTCCCTTCCTTCGCTGCTGCCATACGCAGTCGCCGGTTGTCGCCCACGCCGGCCACGCCCGCTCAGTCCCGCCCCGGCCGCGGCCTTGCCTTGTTCCCCCCCGGTTGGGCTCGGCCTCAGCACGGGCGACGGCAGCCACCCGCACGCCCCTGCCCGCTAATCCGCTAAGGCCCCCCGGGGCCTATGACAAGGGGGCCCCATCCCCCAGAATGTTCTAATAAAAAAAAGAACTAAAAAAAATATATACAAAAATAATTAAATAAACAATAATAATTAAATTAATTAATTAATTAAGTT
This sequence comes from Triticum aestivum, assembly GCF_018294505.1. Taxonomy (NCBI): domain Eukaryota; kingdom Viridiplantae; phylum Streptophyta; class Magnoliopsida; order Poales; family Poaceae; genus Triticum; species Triticum aestivum. Next base: position 346,965,427 of record NC_057810.1, read on the forward strand.
AATTAATTATAATTAAATTAACGTAATCACTAATTAACATAATTAATTGTTAGTTAATTAAATCAGTGTACGACGAACGGGACCCACCTGTCGGGTTGACCAAGTCAACTGCTGACGTCATGCTGACATCATGATGACGTCAGCAAACACTGTTTTGGATAATGTTGAATTTAAATAAATAATTAAAATCAGAAAATGATTAAATCTTTAGAAAATCATATCTTTTAATCCGTAACTCGGATGAAAATATTTTCAACATGAAAGTTGCTCAGAACGACGAGACGAATCCGGATACGCAGTCCGTTCGTCCGCCACACCCCCCTAACCTATCGAACCCGCAACTTTCCCCCTCCGGCTCCTCTGCCCGTAAACACGAAACACCGGGGGTATTTTCCCGGGTGTTTTCCCCCTTCACCGGTATCACCTATCCCTGCGTTAGATCACCTCTAGCACCGTATTTGTCATGTTATGCTTTGATTGCTCTGTTATTTATTATGTTCCCCCTCCGTGACTTTTTTCGGTAGACCCCGAGGCCGCTGCCGGTACCCCCTGTGATCGACTACGGTGTTGACGACCCCTCTCTCTTGCCAGAGCAACCAGGCAAGCCCCCCCTTTGATCACCAGATATCGCCTACTCTTCTCTATACTGCTTGCATTAGAGTAGTGTAGCATGTTACTGCTTTCCGTTAATCCTATTCTGATGCATAGCCTGTCATTGCTGCTACAGTCATTGATACCTTACCCGCAATCCTAAATGCTTAGTATAGGATGCTAGTGTTCCATCAGTGGCCCTACACTCTTGTCCGTCTGCCATGCTATACTACTGGGCTGTGATCACTTCGGGAGGTGATCACGGGCATATACTATATACTTTACACTGTTACACTACCTGTGATACTGTTCGGAGTTGGGGGCTGAAAGGACAGGTGGCTCCATCCCGGTAGAGGTGGGCCTGGGTTCCCGACGGTCCCCGACGGTTACTTTGTGGCGGAGCGACAGGGCAGGTTGAGACCACCTAGGAGACAGGTGGGCCTGGCCTTGTTCGGCATTCGCGGATACTTAACACGCTTAACGAGATCTTGGTATTTGATCTGAGTCGGCTACGAGCCTATACGCACTAACCATCTACGCGGGAGTAGTTATGGGTATCCCGACGTCGTGGTATCAGCCGAAGCACTTCAGACGTCAGCGACGGAGCGGCGCGCGCCGAATTGGACTGGAACGCCACTAGGCTAGGTCTGCTTTCGGCCGCGTACGCAACGTGCAGGTGTGCTATGGGCGATGGGCCCAGACCCCTGTGCGCTTAGGTTTAGACCGGCGTGCTGGCCTCTCTGTTGAGCCTAGGTGGGGCTGCGACGTGTTGATCTTCCGAGGCCGGGCATGACCCAGGAAAGTGTGTCCGGCCAAATGGGATCAAGCGTGTTGGGTTATGTGGTGCACCCCTGCAGGGAAGTTAATCTATTCGAATAGCCGTGATCTTCGGTAACAGGACGACTTGGAGTTGTACCTTGACCTTATGACAACTAGAACCGGATACTTAAGTAAAACACACCCTTCCAAGTTCCACAGACAACCCGGTGATCACTTTTCTACAGGGCGACGAGGAGAGGATCGCCGGGTAGGATTATGCTATGCGATGCGACTGGAGATGCGCTTGGAGATGCTACCTGGATATGCTACTTGGAGATGCTACTTGGAGGACTTCAATCTACACTCTTCTACATGCTGCAAGACGGAGGCTGCCAGAAGCGTAGTCTTCGACAGGATTAGCTATCCCCCTCTTGTTCTGGCATTCTGCAGTTCAGTCCACTGATATGGCCTCCTTACACATATACCCATGCATATGTAGTGTAGTTTCCTTGCTTGCGAGTACTTTGGATGAGTACTCACGGTTGCTTTCTCCCCCCTTTTTCCCCTTTCCTTTCTTTCTGGTTGTCGCAACCAGATGCTGGAGTCCAGGAGCCAGACGCCACCGTCGACGACGACCTACTACACTAGAGATGCCTACTACGTGCAGGCCGCTGACGACGTCCAGGAGTAGTTTAGGAGGATCCCAGGCAGGAGGCCTGCGCCTCTTTCGATCTGTATCCCAGTTTGTGCTAGCCATCTTATGGCAACTTGTTTAACTTATGTCTGTACTCAGATATTGTTGCTTCCGCTGACTCGTCTATGATCGAGCACTTGTATTCGAGCCCTCGAGGCCCCTGGCTTGTATTATGATGCTTGTATGACTTATTTTATTTGTAGAGTTGTGTTGTGATATCTTCCCGTGAGTCCCTGATCTTGATCGTACACATTTGCGTGCATGATTAGTGTACGATTGAATCGGGGGCGTCACAAGTTGGTATCAGAGCCGACTGCCTGTAGGAATCCCCTTTCCAACTCCTTGGCCGAAATTGAGTCTAGCCATTGCAAAACTTTTACTAACTTGGCTGTGTGCCTTACGGGCCCACGTCGCCATTGGGTGGTATTAGGATCTTTTATTCCTCGACCTATACTCTGGGACTCTTATTTCTCTTCTATTCGGGTTAAATGATTTTTGCTAAATCTAACATTAGGATCTCGTTATCACTTTCACCCGGAGAGCCCCTTATTAATGATGATCGTCTGCGGCACGTGAAGACCCTGAAGATACTCTCCGTTGTTAACCCGAGAACTTATGTTCATCGCATTTACAATTCCCCTTCCACCGTCAACCCTTATGGATAACTACTGCAGTTGTTATTCTTACATTCATCCCCAGTTGGTCTTGTTATTACCAGATACCTCGAAACACTCGTCGTTGTCTCGATAATCCTTTGAGCTTATCGCCTTGCTGTTCCTTGTCACCTGAATACCCCTATGGATAATTCTCGCACTATCGAGTATCCGCTCATCCCCTAGTTGTTCATGTGTTTCACAATGGTCTTCGAAATACTGTTTGATCCTCCAAAAATCCTTAATAGCTTATTGCTCTGCAATACTTGTCTGCTTGCATTATGGATGCTTTCCATATGTCTGGCAATATTCGTTAGTATCCTTAGGCATCGTCATTTTGATCCTATTGATTCAGCACGTGTGCGAATGCACACAATCATCTATCAACCCTTCTAAATTATCCTTCCGGCTCAGACATCATTTTTGAACATGAGCTGGTTCTCGACCAAACTATTTGTCGTCAATTGTGCCTCTGGTATATCCAACTTATCCATCCTTGATCAGAGCGACTGCTTCCGATCCTTTGTTTTGGAAATCGAAATTCCTTTATTATCTAAGCATCGAATCATTCCGATGTTCTATAATATGATGCCCGTGCATTCTTCTTCCTCTGGTTGAGTACCGGTGCTCACCTCAGATCCCCTGTGGACCACCAGCTCCTTTGTTGGATTTTATCTGACAACGCCCTTCATATTCAATAAACTTGTGAGCCTTTTTCTCGGATACATAATGCCTTTGGTAAATTGTATCGTCTGCTTTCTCAACCATGCTTTGCCTTCGAGCTTGAGTTAATTACTTCTAAAAGATTCTGGTATAGGATTCTAAGATGCCCCGATGGGTTGAACCTATACCTTCCTTAATATGTGTGAACTCGAAAGTTTTCACGAGTCGTACTCTTATGGTATTTTGCCAGATAAAATTTCAAAACTACAACTTCATTGAGCGCGAGAAGTGAATGAAAGGTTGTGCATTGGAGAAGTGGGAGTCGACCTTGAACTTTGCGTTCATGCCCATGGACACGATGTACATCTTCTCATCGAAGCTTCTTTTAAAATCAATTATTCCCTTGGTATAAGTTCATCTTATATCTGAGATCTGGCCTTTTTGCAATCATGGTTATGACCATGTTCTCCTTTAAATATCATGTCCTGTGCAAGTTTAAGCACTTGTCTTCTATAGAGCAATACCCCAGTTCAACTTCTAGTTTGATCTGTCGTCGAGTATTACCACCTGGTATCTCGAGATTATCTTGGAACTGCATAATTTCTTATGAGTTCTTCATCAAGTACTACATACTCACCGATTACAATTTTTCATGGGCTCGGAGTTATTGAACACTCAAAGACACCGATAACTAAACCGAGTCCGCTCTACGGTTCAACAACTCTTCAGTAAGCTTCTATAAGTACGAGTTTGTACCCGATCACGCCATTCCTAGCCTGTTTGGCTATATCATTGTCGTGATGATTTTAACTGTGCTACCCGGTCCTTCTTCTCGGAGCACAATTTTCGACGATGAGCTAACCTTACGTCGATCCTCATCGTCATACCATTTCGCCTTGAACAACAAGCTTGGTTTCGAGTTGTGTCGTACCCTTGGTTCCAATAACCTTTCACTTCATCATTACTTTGACTTGATGTCGTCGCCGATCGATTACATCTTCATGAACTCTCGCGACAAAGGTGTCGTGATCATCAACATTCTGAGCTCATCCAGGATATCAGTTGAATTCATGATGAGAAATACCATCCTTGCCCCTCGATGATTCCTATTCTCATCGACCACTTTATTGCCTTCCGTTCAACACAACTTGTTCGTGTTTTGTGTAAACCTTGAGATCACTGCTACCCAACAGTTGATCTTCCTTACCTCGGAAGTATTACCATCTCTTTTTGTCAAGAATGTGGTGAGAATTTCACCACCTCTTAATAATTCTTGATATCATAATACTTCTTGCCATCTTCGTTCATTCCTTGGTCCCCGTATTGTTTTCAACTGGAATACCAACAATGGAGCTATGACGTGTGAATTCAAAACTTCTAACAACCCTATTGCTTTGAAGTGAATGGGTGATAGTTCATTCTAAGTCCTTCGCTAATTGAATCACCATTCTGACATTGGTCGTGCAACCCAACCCATATTTCGGGCGCACCTTTCAACCAATGTTTAATTGTGTATGTTTTCCTCGAGCATACTTCCTTATATCGTTTGATCTGACAAATGTTATCTCCTTGTTCACTTAATGGTGGAAATCCATCTTTTGGGGATCTCGGTGAATTGCCGTTGAGTTCACCAGACACCTCATTGTCCTCTCCTTGGGTTAATGATGGACTCTTGTTAACGGACATCACTTCATAGTTCATTTCCCCGAGAATCTTACAATGTCATCTCGTCAATTTGCGTTGCACCTTTTCTTCTCAGGTATCCTAAGTCTGAGGTATCCTGACACCAATCGGATCTGAATCTCGGTCAGATATGATGGTTGGGACAACTTTCCAAGAGTTATGATGTTGATCCTTTGATGACCCGGTAACATGATGTCATGCCTAGCACCCCCCCCCCGGCTGGAGGACCTATCATTATGGATTCCTTTTCAGCAAGGTTATCCATTCATCCATGAGGAGATTGTAAGACTTATTCTACAAGTTATTCTTGATGAATCCTTCGTGTTTCCAAAGTCTGATCTTCACCTGAAGACCATGTCACTGCTATCTCGAAGCATGTCAATGGTACTCCGATTTTCAGCAGGCACGTTTGAAGCACGATGCTATATTTTAATTATCAATTATCCTAACACCGTTGTCTGAGTAATATCATGAGATTCCTCCCCCCTTACCTAAATGGTTTTCTACTTTATATCCTGTCATGGATATCTTGCTCTGCTTGTCCTTGGGAAGGATATACCCTCGAAATATGTGTTTAATATTATTTTCCTTTCCATTGTTCTGTTTAATCTGATGATCATATTTTCCTTCCATTGGTTTGTTTAAACCTTTTCTATGATCTATATGATATAAGCAGTAATAATCCACTGCTTGTGCAAACACCTCGATGTACAACTCTGTCAGTAAGACCTTGTTACTATTGTTGATGACATTCCGGTAACCACCGATGGACGGGAACCTTGCCTATTGGTCCGCCTCGTTTCAACGAGCAGGAAAATGGTTCTCTTCGTCCCTCGCCCTTGGTACCAACGTTGTTGCCGACATAGCTGACATGGTACTCCCTGACATGCCTTGCTATCATGACCGTGCAAGATGTCACTGCTCCTATTAAAAAAAAAGAACCACATGGTGGGCCCATAACCCACAGTTTCACAGGATCGAAACCTGACTCTCCTATACACCCTGTTGCCAAAGTTATTCCTATAGCTTGACTTTGTATGTAATTTGCGAGCCACCTTCCTAGTGATCAATTCTGGTATCGGACACAATACTTATTCCCGTTGCTCTGAACCCCATTCACACTCTGTTTCAGGCAATGAACGATTGCCTATCCGCGTGAAACTTCTTATTGCACCGTCTTACTTTGCTCTCGATGTGTTTCATTTGTTCAACTCGAGAGATACTCATATGTTCATACTTGGGAAACACCCAGAAGATTTTCCCTTGTAACATCCTATCGTTGTAGAGCTGCCCCTTACCTATTCGTAACTACGATGGAGATCCCGAAGAAAGGATGACAAATTGATCATGGTGACTTGAAGCAGTGAAATGAAGACATCAACGAAAGGGATCAACCTCTTCGAAAGGGAAGCCAAAACCGAGAAGACTCGTTAAGTTTTTCGCTACCAACACCTTTCCCCCCCTTACTCCACCGCTTAAATCTCGAGACGAGATTTCTTGTAGTGGAGGAGAATTGTGACGCCCGGATATTTAGGCTACAGTAATTCCACGCTAATGATGCCATGTAACCTCGGTTACTGTTGTTAATCTCGCGATGGTTCAAAAATGATTCAAATTCAAATTTAAAATCAAGTCAAACAATTAAAGTTTTCAAAGGTCAAAACTAAAATGTTCTTAATATGACAAATAAATCATGGATATTATTGGTGGAGAAACAACATCTTTATAAGATATTTAAATACACTAAAGTGATTAAAACTACATCAAAACAATTAGTTATACTCCTAATATATTTTACCAAATACTAAACTATTTTATTTCTGAGGTAAAACTTCTTAGAACAGTGGATTATTTTGACACACTATTTTTGGGGCTATTTTCATATTTTACTAAACCAAAAATAAAGTGCAACTAAAATAAAACAGAAAAGAAAATTAAATAAAAACAAAACAAACTAACAAAAAAAACTAAACTAAAATAAAAGAGAACCCCCCCCCCACTGGACCTCTTGGCCCAACTGGGCCATGCCCAGCCGGCCGCCACCTGGCCCATCCGGCCTCGCCCGACTCCCCTTAACCCCCACTGTCCCGAAACCCTAGCGGTCCCTCCCCATTCCCCACTCCCTCGAACCCCATCTCTCCCCTCGATCCCCTCCACCTCACGACGCGCACACACACACACATCGTGCCAGGGAGAAGAGCTCCCTGCGCCCGATCCCCGTGCCCCGACCACCGTAGCCGCCCCCGACGCGCCCCGGTCGCCCTGACGCCGTGGCCAACCACCACCACATCACCGGCGCCACACCGCCATCGCCCGACGCCGCCCGAAGCTACCTCGCCGTCGCCGGATCTCGCTTCCCCGACTCCTCCCCGAGCCATGCTGCCCTTGACCCTACGGATCCGCGGTGAGGCCCCCGGCCTCCTTTCCTCTCTGCTGCTCGCGCCGTCCTGGGGTCGTGCACGCGCCGCCCGGTGCTCGTGCTCGCGGTGAGCACGCGTGCACCCGCGCGCTAGCCTCGCCTGTGGTCCGCGCCGTCGTCCGCCCCGGCGCGCTCCGCGCTAGGCTGCGCCGCGCCTCACGCCCGCGGCCACCCCGTCGGCCACCGCGACCATCTGCACCCGCCTCCGAGGCGTTGGGCCCCGCTCCACTCCCTTCCTTCGCTGCTGCCATACGCAGTCGCCGGTTGTCGCCCACGCCGGCCACGCCCGCTCAGTCCCGCCCCGGCCGCGGCCTTGCCTTGTTCCCCCCCCGGTTGGGCTCGGCCTCAGCACGGGCGACGGCAGCCACCCGCACGCCCCTGCCCGCTAACCCGCTAAGGCCCCCCGGGGCCTATGACAAGGGGGCCCCATCCCCCAGAATGTTTTAATAAAAAAAAGAATTAAAAAAATATATACAAAAATAATTAAATAAACAATAATAATTAAATTAATTAATTAATTAAGGAATTAATTAAGTTAATTAATTATAATTAAATTAACCTAATCACTAATTAACATAATTAATTGTTAGTTAATTAAATCAGTGTACGACGAACGGGACCCACCTGTCGGGTTGACCAAGTCAACTGCTGACGTCATGCTGACATCATGATGACGTCAGCAAACACTATTTTGGATAATGTTGAATTTAAATAAATAATTAAAATCAGAAAATGATTAAATCTTTAGAAAATCATATCTTTTAATCCGTAACTCGGATGAAAATATTTTCAACATGAAAGTTGCTCAGAACGACGAGACGAATCCGGATACGCAGTCCGTTCGTCCGCCACACCCCCCTAACCTATCGAACCCGCAACTTTCCCCCTCCGGCTCCTCTGCCCGTAAACACGAAACACCGGGGGTATTTTCCCGGGTGTTTTCCCCCTTCACCGGTATCACCTATCCCTGCGTTAGATCACCTCTAGCACCGTATTTGTCATGTTATGCTTTGATTGCTCTGTTATTTATTATGTTCCCCCTCCGTGACTTTTTTCGGTAGACCCCGAGGCCGCTGCCGGTACCCCCTGTGATCGACTACGGTGTTGACGACCCCTCTCTCTTGCCAGAGCAACCAGGCAAGCCCCCCCTTTGATCACCAGATATCGCCTACTCTTCTCTATACTGCTTGCATTAGAGTAGTGTAGCATGTTACTGCTTTCCGTTAATCCTATTCTGATGCATAGCCTGTCATTGCTGCTACAGTCATTGATACCTTACCCGCAATCCTAAATGCTTAGTATAGGATGCTAGTGTTCCATCAGTGGCCCTACACTCTTGTCCGTCTGCCATGCTATACTACTGGGCTGTGATCACTTCGGGAGGTGATCACGGGCATATACTATATACTTTACACTGTTACACTACCTGTGATACTGTTCGGAGTTGGGGGCTGAAAGGACAGGTGGCTCCATCCCGGTAGAGGTGGGCCTGGGTTCCCGACGGTCCCCGACGGTTACTTTGTGGCGGAGCGACAGGGCAGGTTGAGACCACCTAGGAGACAGGTGGGCCTGGCCTTGTTCGGCATTCGCGGATACTTAACACGCTTAACGAGATCTTGGTATTTGATCTGAGTCGGCTACGAGCCTATACGCACTAACCATCTACGCGGGAGTAGTTATGGGTATCCCGACGTCGTGGTATCAGCCGAAGCACTTCAGACGTCAGCGACGGAGCGGCGCGCGCCGAATTGGACTGGAACGCCACTAGGCTAGGTCTGCTTTCGGCCGCGTACGCAACGTGCAGGTGTGCTATGGGCGATGGGCCCAGACCCCTGTGCGCTTAGGTTTAGACCGGCGTGCTGGCCTCTCTGTTGAGCCTAGGTGGGGCTGCGACGTGTTGATCTTCCGAGGCCGGGCATGACCCAGGAAAGTGTGTCCGGCCAAATGGGATCAAGCGTGTTGGGTTATGTGGTGCACCCCTGCAGGGAAGTTAATCTATTCGAATAGCCGTGATCTTCGGTAACAGGACGACTTGGAGTTGTACCTTGACCTTATGACAACTAGAACCGGATACTTAAGTAAAACACACCCTTCCAAGTTCCACAGACAACCCGGTGATCACTTTTCTACAGGGCGACGAGGAGAGGATCGCCGGGTAGGATTATGCTATGCGATGCGACTGGAGATGCGCTTGGAGATGCTACCTGGATATGCTACTTGGAGATGCTACTTGGAGGACTTCAATCTACACTCTTCTACATGCTGCAAGACGGAGGCTGCCAGAAGCGTAGTCTTCGACAGGATTAGCTATCCCCCTCTTGTTCTGGCATTCTGCAGTTCAGTCCACTGATATGGCCTCCTTACACATATACCCATGCATATGTAGTGTAGTTTCTTGCTTGCGAGTACTTTGGATGAGTACTCACGGTTGCTTTCTCCCCCCTTTTTCCCCTTTCCTTTCTTTCTGGTTGTCGCAACCAGATGCTGGAGTCCAGGAGCCAGACGCCACCGTCGACGACGACTACTACACTAGAGATGCCTACTACGTGCAGGCCGCTGACGACGTCCAGGAGTAGTTTAGGAGGATCCCAGGCAGGAGGCCTGCGCCTCTTTCGATCTGTATCCCAGTTTGTGCTAGCCATCTTATGGCAACTTGTTTAACTTATGTCTGTACTCAGATATTGTTGCTTCCGCTGACTCGTCTATGATCGAGCACTTGTATTCGAGCCCTCGAGGCCCCTGGCTTGTATTATGATGCTTGTATGACTTATTTTATTTGTAGAGTTGTGTTGTGATATCTTCTCGTGAGTCCCTGATCTTGATCGTACACATTTGCGTGCATGATTAGTGTACGATTGAATCGGGGGCGTCACAAGTTGGTATCAGAGCCGACTGCCTGTAGGAATCCCCTTTCCAACTCCTTGGCTGAAATTGAGTCTAGCCATTGCAAAACTTTTACTAACTTGGCTGTGTGCCTTACGGGCCCACGTCGCCATTGGGTGGTATTAGGATCTTTTATTCCTCGACCTATACTCTGGGACTCTTATTTCTCTTCTATTCGGGTTAAATGATTTTTGCTAAATCTAACATTAGGATCTCGTTATCACTTTCACCCGGAGAGCCCCTTATTAATGATGATCGTCTGCGGCACGTGAAGACCCTGAAGATACTCTCCGTTGTTAACCCGAGAACTTATGTTCATCGCATTTACAATTCCCCTTCCACCGTTAACCCTTATGGATAACTACTTGCAGTTGTTATTCTTACATTCATCCCCAGTTGGTCTTGTTATTACCAGATACCTCGAAACACTCGTCGTTGTCTCGATAATCCTTTGAGCTTATCGCCTTGATGTTCCTTGTCACCTGAATACCCCTATGGATAATTCTCGCACTATCGAGTATCCGCTCATCCCCTAGTTGTTCATGTGTTTCACAATGGTCTTCGAAATACTGTTTGATCCTCCAAAAATCCTTAATAGCTTATTGCTCTACAATACTTGTCTGCTTACATTATGGATGCTTTCCATATGTCTGGCAATATTCGTTAGTATCCTTAGGCATCGTCATTTTGATCCTATTGATTCAGCACGTGTGCGAATGCACACAATCATCTATCAACCCTTCTAAATTATCCTTCCGGCTCAGACATCATTTTTGAACATGAGTTGTGTTGTGATATCTTCCCGTGAGTCCCTGATCTTGATCGTACACATTTGCATGCATGATTAGTGTACGATTGAATCGGGGGCGTCACAAGCCTATACGCACTAACCATCTACGCGGGAGTAGTTATGGGTATCCCGGCGTCGTGGTATCAGCCGAAGCCTTCTTGACGTCAGCGACTGAGTGGCGCGCGCCGGGTTGGACTGCGTTAACACAACTTCCTTTGTAATGGAGGTTGCTAGGTCTGCTCACCGGCCGCGTACGCAACGTGCAGGTGTGCAATGGGCGATGGGCCCAGACCCCTGCGCGCATAGGATTTAGACCGGCGTGCTGACCTCTCTGTTGTGCCTAGGTGGGGCTGCGACGTGTTGATCTTCCGAGGCCGGGCATGACCTAGGAAAGTGTGTCCGGCCAAATGGGATCGAGCGTGTTGGGTTATGTGGTGCACCCCTGCAGGGAAGTTAATCTATTCGAATAGCCGTGATCTTCGGTAACAGGACGACTTGGAGTTGTACCTTGACCTTATGACAACTAGAACCGGATACTTAATAAAACACACCCTTCCAAGTTCCACAGACAACCCGGTGATCGCTTTTCCACAGGGCGACGAGGGGAGGATCGCCGGGTAGGATTATGCTACTGCGATGCTACTGGATATGCTACTTGGAGATGCTACTTGGAGATGCTACTTGGGGGACTTCAATCTACTCTCTTCTACATGCTGCAATACGGAGGCTGCCAAAAGCGTAGTCTTCGATAGGACTAGCTATCCCCCTCTTATTCTGGCATTCTGCAGTTCAGTCCACTGATATGGCCCTTTACACATATACCCATGCATATGTAGTGTAGCTCCTTGCTTGCGAGTACTTTGGATGAGTACTCACGGTTGCTTTTCTCCCTCTTTTCCCCTTTCCTTTCTTTCTGGTTGTCGCAACCAGATGCTGGAGCCCTGGAGCCAGACGCCACCGTCGACGACGACCCCTACTACACCGGAGGTGCCTACTACTACGTGCTGCCCGCTGACGACGACCTGGAGTAGTTTAGGAGGATCCCAGGCAGGAGGCCTGCACCTCTTTCGATCTGTATCCCAGTTTGTGCTAGCCTTCTTAAGGCATACTTGTTTAACTTATGTCTGTACTCAGATATTGTTGCTTCCGCTGACTCGTCTATGATCGAGCACCTGTATTCGAGCCCTTGAGGCCCCTGGCTTGTATTATGATGCTTGTATGACTTATTTATGTTTTAGAGTTGTGTTGTGATATCTTCCCGTGAGTCCCTGATCTTGATCGTACACATTTGCGTGCATGATTAGTGTACGATTGAATCGGGGGCGTCACACTCACGCTTATCTTGAGTGTATAAGCAACCAAGTAGTCCTTTACCGCGGACGCGGCTATTCGAATAGATCATGTTAACCCTGCAGGGGTGTGCTTCTTCATACATGTTTCCACCACTTAGCATCTGAACACGACATGTGCTTGGCAGGCTTCAAGCGAAAGCCGACGTGGGTGTAGACCACGACCTACCTAAACACCTAAGTCTCTAGTTCAGGTTTATCGCCTATCCAGGTTCCATCCGCAGGGAGTCCGGCCGAGGTTTCCCATACGGCCCCGAACGATGTGTACAGGGTTCCCGAGATACCTAACGAGTATTCGGTACACCGTGCCACGTACCTACCGCATCACAGCCCACCCCGCGGTCAGCGCTGTCCACGGCCTCCAGCAAGCTACAAACACCAGAAACTACTTGCAACTCATGGACAGAGGACTAGGGTGAATAAGAAGTCGAGCGGGGTCATATTTCAGGGCCCAATGCATGGTAGTAGCTGAATCTTAAATCACGCATACAGATCTCAGCTCTTAAGGTCGGCTTCAATGAAACAACCCACCATGTACTCCTACATGGCCTCTCATCGATACCTTTACCAAATCGTGTTCACCACATCACTCTCATTACCGACATGATCATTTCACTCTAGCCCATCACCCAGATGAACCAGACTTGACACGACTCTAGGAATGGCAGGCATAGCAAGGTAGGAACAACACATACATATGGCTCAATCAATTCCTACACATGCTAGTGGGTTTCATCTAATTACTGTGGCAATGATAGGTCATGCAGAGGAAATGGGTTCAACTACCGTAGCACACAACAGTTTAAACGCGTTGTCTTAATGCAGTAAAAGAGAGCGAGAGCGAGAACATGGGATTGTATCGATATGATCAAATGGTTGGTTGCTTGCCTGATGGATCGATGCACGGATACGGTTCTTCGCTAGGGTAATCACGGTACTCCTCGGAGGCAGAACCTGCCGCAAAGAACACCGATACACAACCATCACCAAACAATGTGCGACAATATGATGCATGCATGAAACATGGCAATATGAGTGTGTTGGGCTAATGCAACTAAAACCAGATGGGTTTGAACCAAAGATTCAAATTTCAAACTCATAAATGGCCCTTTAAAGTGTTTTATCTTGTTCTGCACTAAACCTCAAGTTAGTTTGTTTAAACGTGCATGAAACTAGTACAGATGGATAGATTGGATTTTTCTGATCATTTTTCATATATAATTTGTTTGATTTGGAGCTACGGTTGAATTTATATGAATTTTTGAAGTTTGGGTTATTTCCTGGAATTTATAAATCATATTAGATTTATTTTAATTTCAGAAAAGGTTTACTGCGTCAGCATGAGGTCATGCTGACCCCAGCAAGTCAACAGACCCGGTCCAGGTCAAACCTGACGCATGGGTCCAGGGTGTCAGTGGCTAATTAACTAATTTAATTTAGTTTAAACTAATCTGGATAATTAGCAGAAGGGGGCCCCACCTGTCATTGACTCAACAGAGTCAACCAGGGCCCACCCGTGGTCAAAGTCAAAACGGCTGCACCGGCGTTTAGCCGCCAGCGAGCCCGACGCGGCGGCGGAAGTGGTTTTGGCCGTTCCGGCCACCAAATGGGGTGCGGAAGGCATCTACGTGGAGCTGAGGACGAGCCGCGGCTCTTGGTGGAGTCAGTTGGGGTCGGGGTGGCCGGAGTTGGCGCCGGCGACGACCTAGGCGGTCACCGGAGTTCGGGTGAAGGCGAACTCGGGGCTAGGGTGTGCGGTGAGGTGCGGGGAGTGCACGGTTGGACTCAACGCAACGTGGTGAGTGCGTTGGACACCGTGAGGTGGCCGGAGGATGGCCGGGAGCACGTCGGCGACGAGATCCACGGCGGTGCGTGCAGGTGATCTTCGTGCGGTGGCTACACGGCTCGGGGGCGAGAGAGGAAGGGTAGGAGGGGTAGCTAGGCTCACAGAGCACCCGTAGAGGCCACCGGCGGGGTCGGGGACGAGCTGATGCGACGACGGCGTTGAAGGGGATCTCCGGCGATGGCGGACTCAGGCGAGGTTGGTGCGGTGGACTCGGGCCTTGCGAGCACACGGGGCTCGGGTAGCTCGACGAAGTGGACGACGGCAGAGCTCCTGGACACGACGAGACGACGCACGGGCGGCGGGGAGCGCGGCTACGGCGATGGAGCGGCGGCGGTGGCGTCGGCCATGGCTGGGGAGCGCGAGGGGAGGAGCTGGAGAGGAGAGGGGACGTCTGGGGGGTTCGGGGGAGAGAGAGGGGTCGATCCACGGCGTTAGCCGGGCGAGTGGAGCGGCGAGGCGGCGAGCAGGTGCGTGGCACCCATGCGGTGCTCGCCGTCGAGCACCTGCCTGCCTGCCTGGCCGGGCAAGCAGCTCGCTGGCGCGGCGCTGGGCTGGGCCGGCAGGTGGGCCGGGTTGCAGGCGCCAGGTAAGTTTTCCTTTCTGTTTTTTTGTCTTTTTCTATTTTTCTGCAACTTTGTTGAATTATTAAAAATACCTAGGCAACTCCTAAAATCACCAAACTGCTCCTGGTCCAAAGTTGGAATATTTCCAACATGAAACATTTCAGTTTAGGAATATTTGAGCATTTAAAATATTTTATATAATTTTAAATGCCCAAATTCAAATACTTATCATTTAATTCAAAGACCCTAAGATGACCTAGAAAATTGTGCAACACTTTTGGCAGAGGTTCTGAACCAAGACAAAAATGATGGACATTTTAGAAGGGCATTTCAGGTTCATTGAAAAAGATTTTAGTAAACCCTAGTTGGTTTCAGAGGGAGCTGGGGGTTCTAACATCCCCATTTCAAGTTTCTGATGAAAGGATAGACATGATGCAACACTCTAATGCATGAAGTAGCTAGGGTGTGACAGTGATCTCCTGCGTCACCCTCAGTCGCTGCCCCGACCTATCTCATCGCCATTTAGTCGCAGTCGAGCTGCCCGTGACGCTAGCCGCTATGCTCCTCCATTGTTGCTTTGCTGGAGCTCTCTAGAGCACTCCCGAGCCATCCCCAGGCCTATAAAGAGCACCCCCCGCCTCCTTCGCACCTCGCTGCTCCCTCCCCGATCTCCTCCGCCCACTGGAGCTGCCCCACTCCTTCTCTGTCTGCCGCCGTCCGCCATGGCCGCCTCGGCCTCGGCCTACATTTGAGCCACGCGAGCTCCTTCTCCACCTCTAGCCACCACCATAGTGTCCCTAGTCGCCGGTGATCCTTCCCATCACCTCACCCTCTCACCGAAGTGCCCGAGGCCGTCGCCCCCTCGTCCGGCCGCTGCCTTCCACTGATCCCTGTTGCCGTTGGCCACGGCAGCCCTGCTCTTCCTCCTGCACGACTGCTGCACCAGGCGGGTGTGGTGCATTCGCCCGAGGCCATCGGTGCCCCTATGATGAGTAACAATAGATGAGGAACATGAAAATATAATCATATGTCAAATCTGTTTGGCTACTTCTAGATACTTCTGTTGTGGTCTAGTATTACTTTTCTTTTCTTTATCCTACTTAATGTTTTCTAGAGTCTTCTAGTTGTGAGTAGCTATGAGTAGAATGGTGAACCTTAAATAATGTTTCTAGAGTATTCCAGCTATAAGTAGAAGTATGTGAAGGCTTCCCAAAGCCCTATAAATAGAGGTCCTCACCTCTACTTTGTGCCCAGACTATGTACCCCTACCTATAATAGAACTTGTTGTTCTTATCTAAGATCTTGGAGCAGATCTTGTGACCTAGGAGTTCTGGATTGAACTCTTGCTGCCCTATCGGCCTACATTTGCCTCTAGAGCGATATCTAGCACAGCACGTTGAAGTTGTTCCTTCAACACTTGTGTTGTACACATTGTAGCAGCAAGGTGGAGTTGCCCCTCACAACCTTTTGTGCTGCTTCAGGTGGCATCAGAGCCTCGTTGACCCATAATAGTTCTTGTTGTCCTCTTCGAGAGCAAGCTGCAGCAAGGAATGGAGCAATTGGAGAAGAGGATGGATGCTGCAGAACAACAAATCAAAGAGCTGCATGAAGATCTTAATCGGAGATTTGATCAGCTGGTTGAGATGATAAGAAAGGGTGTTCCCTCTGCTACCAATGAAGGAGATTCATCTAAAGAAGAAGAAGATGGTCATCAAAGAAGGAGAGGTAATCCTGGAGCAAGACCGCCACAACAACGTGTTGTTCAACGTGCTTCAAGAAGGCCAATTTATGTTGAAACTTCTAAAGGTGAAGAATATGATGAGGCCCTTGAAGAAGCTGATCTCTATGCATATCGGAGAGTACCCAACCCTACATATGCAAGGGATACATACAAGGTGAAAGCTGAGATCCCAACTTTTAATAGAAATGTTGATATTGAAGGGCGCCTAGATTGGCTATATGAAGTGGAGACTTTCTTTGAGGTCGTGGAGGTTTCAGAAGATCGTAGAGTTCCTTTGGTCGCATACAAGCTGAAAGGAGGAGCCTGTGCATGGTGGCATCGCGTTCAAGAAGAGCGCAGGCTGAGAGGAGAACCTCGTGTAAGAACTTGGTGGCAAATGAAAAGTCTCTCGAAAGGGAGATTTTCGCCCGTTGATTATGACCAGATCCTGTTTATCCAATTTCAAAATTGTGTTCAAGGAAATAGGACTGTTTCAGATTGCACGGAGGAGTTTCTAAGGCTACAAGTGAGGTGCAACCTTGCTGAAACTGAAGATCAACAAGTTGCAAGGTACATCAATGGTCTCAATGATGCTATTCAAGATCGATTGATGATGCAACAAATCTGGTCCGTTGATCAAGCACAAGCTCTAGCCTTAAAGGGCGAGAGGTTTGTGAGGACAAGAAAGGCAACTAAGGCTCCATATCCTCCATATCCCCATACCGAAGGCTCGTCTAGGAGTCAACCTAATAGAGTGGAAGAAAAGATCGCTCCACCTAAGGCAAAACGATCCATCCAGAAGCAAACTAGAGGCAAGGGTAAGTCCAATGAAGGCCAAAATGCTATAAATGTGGTGAAGAGGGACACATATCCAGCGGCTGCCCACTAAGGAAATTTGTTAACACAACTATCCTTGATGGTGAAGACGATGAGGAAGAATACGAATCTGAAGATGTAGAGGGGCAAGAGGTTTGTCAAGAAGAAGGTGAAGAGGTGGTATGTGTGATTCAGCGTCTCCTATGTTCCACACCACAACCTGACAACACACAATGGAAGAAAATATTTGAGAGCAAATGCACGGTGAATGGCAAGGTATGCAAATTAGTGATTGATAGTTGCAGTTGCGAGAATATTATCTCCCAGAAGTTGGTGAACCATTTAAAGCTTGGTATTCATGATCATCTGAACCCCTACACTATTGGGTGGATCAAGAAAGGAGTGAATATGAGGATCACCAAAAAATGCAACCTGCCACTTTCTTTGGGCAAGCATTATCACCCTAATGTGTTGTGTGATGTGGTTGACATGGATGCCAGCCATGTTCTTCTTGGGAGACCTTGGCAATTTGATGTGGATACTACACACAAGGGCAAGGAAAATTCTTAATCTTTCATTTGGAACAAGAGAAAGATCATTATCTTACCAAACAAAACCGAAGGTAATACCTCTGAGGAGGGGAAAACTATGTTAACCATCTCCCATACCTCTCATGAGTTAGGAAGACTTGAAGGAGGCAGATTTGTGTGCTCCACTTGTCGTAAAAGGAGAAGAGCACCTGACTGTTGAAATTCCAGCAAAGGTACGTGGTTTATTGGTAGAATTTCAGAACATACTTGGAGAGCCACAAGGCTTGCCACCGATGAGAGGAATTCAACATAGAATTGACTTAATTCCGGGAGCAAGTCTTCCTAATCTTCCACACTATCGAATGAGCCCAAAGGAGCATGATATATTGAAGGAGAAAGTGGAGGAATTGTTGCAAAAGGGGCACATTCGAGAAAGTATTAGCCCATGTGATGGACTAGCCCTACTCGCGCCAAAGAAAGATGGATCTTGGCGCATGTGTACGGACAGTAGAGCCGTTAACAAGATCACCATAAGGTATAGATTCCCAATTCCCCGTCTGGATGATATGTTGGATCAGCTTAGTGGAGCAAGAGTGTTCACAAAGCTAGATTTAAGAAGTGGATATCATCAAATCCATGTAAGACCCGGGGATGAATGGAAGACCGCCTTCAAGACAAAGGAAGGGTTGTTTGAATGGCTAGTCATGCCATTTGGACTCTCAAATGCACCAAGTACCTTTATGCACTTAATGAATCAAGTCCTTAGACCCTTCTTATCCCACTTTGTTGTGGTCTATTTCGATGATATCTTGATCTATAGCAAGAATGAGGATGAAAACTTTGATCACATTCGGAAGGTGCTAGAAGTACTAAGAGAAAATGAGCTCTACATCAACTTGAAGAAATGTGTTTTCCTGCAAACACAAGTTCTTTTCCTAGGATTCGTCATAACATGTGACGGCATTCATGTTGATGATTCTAAGGTTGAAGCAATCCGAGAATGGGCAACTCCTAAGACCATTTCTGAGGTAAGAAGCTTTCATGGCTTTGCAACTTTCTATAGGCGATTTGTTAAGAATTTCAGCACTATCATGGTACCAATTACCGAGTGTTTGAAGAAAGGAAAGTTCCAATGGGCAAAAGCAGCTGAAGCTAGCTTCAATGAGATTAAACAAAAGTTATCACAAGCTCCTGTCTTGGTACTACCTGATTTCAACAAGACTTTTGAGTTGGAGTGTGATGCAAGTGGAGTAGGCATTGGAGTTGTCCTATCTCAAGAAAGGAACTTAAGTGAAGCTAGACAGAAATGGAGTACCTATCAGCAAGATTTATACTCCGTTTTCAGAGTGTTGAAAACTTGGGAAGTCTATTTGCTGCCTAAAGAGTTCATTGTTTATAGCGACCATCAATCCTTGAAGCATTTTAGAAATCAAAAGTATGTTGACCGCATGCTAGCAAGATGGGCAGCATATCTAGAGAGATTTAACTATCTCAACGTGCATAAATCTGGAATAACTAACAGAGTGGCCGATGCTTTGAGTCATCGTGCATGCCTCTTGACTTCTTTTGAAGCTGAACTTTCGGGCATGGATCAAATAAAGGAGTTGTATGAGGGTGAGGAAGACTTTGGCCATGTTTGGGTAAAGCACGCAAGGGGCCAACCATTAGGTGATGACTATTTGATGCAAGATGGATATCTCTTCAAAAATGACCGTTTGTGCATTCTAAGAAGTTCTCTACATGACAAGCTGGTTAGAGAGCTCCATTCAAGTGATCTTAGTGGCCATGTTGGATGGGACAAGACTATCGCTAACCTGGAAGCTTGCTACTTTTGGCCACAACTAAAGAGAGACGCTGGAAAGTTCATTCAACGGTGCCCCGTATGTCAGACCTGCAAAGGCCAAGTCCAGAACACAGGGTTATACATGCCTTTGCATGTTCCTATTCCTCCATGGGAGGACATTTCTATGGACTTCGTCTTGGGCTTGCCAAGAACAAGACGAGGAAGTGATGTTGTATTTGTGGTCGTGGATAGATTCTCTAAGATGGCTCATTTCATCCCATGCCGCAAGACAATAGATGCTCATCATGTGGCAAACCTATTCTTTCGAGAAGTGGTCAGACTTCATGGAGTTCCAAGGTCCATTGTCTCAGACCATGATAGCAAGTTTCTTGCTGCATTTTGGCTCACTTTGTGGAAGCAATTCAACACTGAATTGAAATTTTCTAGCACTGCTCATCCACAAACAGATGGACAAATGGAAGTGGTGAACAAGTTTTTGGGTAATCCGATCCATTACATTTGTGGAGAAAGAAAGGGGCAATCGGATTTGGCTTTATCTCTTGCAGAGTTCTCCTACAATAACTCCAAGCATAGATCCACAGGTAGGAGCCCTTTTTTCCATTATCTACACTAAAGTTCCAACACATGTGGTGGACCTGGTGAAGCTACCATCAAGGGGAAACTCAAAATCAACATTGTCCTTTGCTGATAATTACACCAAGTTATCTGAAGAGATTCGCAGTGCTTTGAAAGCACTAAATCAGAAATATAAACAACTTGCTGATTGCAAAAAGAGGCCAAAATCATTCCAAGTCGATGATAAGGTGATGGTCCACCTTCGAAAAGAGAGGCTGCCTTTATGTGTTAAAGGGAAACTTAGGCAGCAAAGGTATGTGCCCTTCTCTATCGTGAGGAAGATAAATGATAATGCTTATATGATAGATCTTCCAAGTGACATGGGTATCTCCAACACTTTCAATGTTGCGGACTTGACTCTCTACCGTCCAGAAGAAGCACTCTATGAAGATAACTCGAGGGCGAGTTCCAAATAACCAGGGGAGAATGATGAGGAACAATAGATGAGGAACATAAAAATATAATCGTATGTCAAATCTGTTTGGCTACTTCTAGATACATCTGTTGTGGTCTAGTATTTCTTTTCTTTTCTTTATCCTACCTACTATTTTCTAGAGTCTTCTAGTTGTGAGTATCTATGAGTAGAATGGTGAACCTTAAATAATGTTTCTAGAGTATTCCAGCTATAAGTAGAAGTATGTGAAGGCTTCCCAAAGCCCTATAAATAGAGGTCCTCACCTCTACTTTGTGCCCAGACTATGTACCCCTACCTATAATAGAACTTGTTGTTCTTATCTAAGATCTTGGAGCAGATCTTGTGCCCTAGGAGTTCTGGATTGAACTCTTGCTGCCCTATCGGCCTACATTCGCCTCTAGAGCGATATCTAGCACAGCACGTTGAAGCTGTTCCTTCAACACTTGTGTTGTACACATTGTAGCAGCAAGGTGGAGTTGCTCCACCACAACCTTTTGCGTTGCTTCACCCTACCTCGGTCGGAGACGGCTAGAGCTGTCGGGGCCAGTGCCGGTGTGCGCTCAGCCTCGCCTCCTCCATTCCTCATCGGGAGAAAGGAGAAGACAGGAAAGAGAGGAAGGAGTCAACCCGGGCCCCACCTGTAAGTCACACCGCCAACCAGCTCTGGGCTCGTGTGTTTTTAAGTGAAAATGTATTCCTAGGAATGTGTCTTCTTCTAAAGAAAGCCCATTCTTACTCTGTTTCTGCTGAAAGTACGCTTTCTCTGTGCAGAAACATATTCTGCCCGAAGGCACTTTCTGTTTTTTCACCAGGGGCCTATTGGTGAAGATATTTTCACAGATTAGTCCTTGATCTTCTTCCGTCCGTATCTTCGCAACCATGACTCCGAATGAGGTGAATCCAAGCCTCGTAGTTTCATCTCGTCGAGCCCGTCATGTTGATACCATTTTAATAATGTTTTCACACTATGAAAATGACCATTTTGCCCTTGCCCCAAACAGCCCCTTTGAGAGAGAATTGTTTCCGGCGAATCGTTCCGCGAGTTCCTTGCACTTCTTCCCGAAGTATTCTTCATCCCCAAGAAAGCAACGACAGTCACTTGCATGATGGATTTGTAGTAGCCATGGTTTCTACTTGAATGTTTAATAATTTTTTGCTGATTTACTACTGATGTTGTTGTTTCGGTTATGCTTATGGATCCGTGCTTATCATCCTGTTATGCTTTTATGCACTCTGTTAGTTATATGGTTACTTGCTAGTAGTGTTGTTCTCATATTTCATGATGATATTTATGTCATGCTAATGGTAGTGATTTTCATCTGATGCATGATTACCGCCAGTTATGAAAAGTATCTGTGTATGCCTGATCATCGCTATGCCATGTTCTGTTGCATCTAGTAGAAGAATGTTTTGTTGTTGATATTCATATGGCTATGCTTCACATCCATGTTCATGTTGTTATCATGTTCATATGCATCATGTTACTTCAATATGACTCAGCTCATTTCTTTTCAAGCTAACCGGATATTAATTGAACTTGAACACCTATTGGCTGAGTAGTGTCATCGAATCGAGCTGACCTGTGCAGCCAAACTTGCCTTATGGGGGGTCCTAACAGGGTCTATTGTCATGCCTCTCGCCGATGCCTCCAATGAGGGAAGGTTATGTGCGCACGCTACCCTGATCAGGTTGGTGTCCATAAGCCTTGTGTGCTCGTTGTTGTATGGTATACCATTGTCCTCGTATGGGACTGTTTTAGTTTTGCCACGACGATGGCCGTTGGATGTCACGAGGTCACATCGGGGCCACCCATGACTTAGCCCAATGGGCAGTTTGTCGGAGTGGCCAGGAGAGTGTCATGCAATAAATCGGTTTTGTCGGAACGCCGTTGGTCCACCTGAATGGGAGTATGAGGCCTTGGGTTCCGTGGTGTAGGTATAGTGTACTAACCTCTATAGAGTGTATAATCTATTGATAGTCTGCCCACAGATATGGGCCCAGTTCATAGTAGGTCATGATATGGGTCAATAGTAATAATAACCTGATTAAATGAAAAACCCTGGTTCGATGAGGAAAGAAGTTGGTTGATCTTTATGTGATTGTGACAGGATCACAATGGTATTGTGGATATCGAAGTTGGTTGATTATTATGGTGTCATGTGATGATCCTGGGTATAGATCAAACTCCTTGTGGTGTTGTGGTCACTACGGTATTGTTAATACCAAGCTTGGTTGAACATGAGATTGTTGTATGATGTCTGCAATGGTAAGTAGATGCATGTAGTGGTTACGGGGTAACCTTCGATCAGAGTAAGTTGGTTCATGATATGTTAAACCTGCTGCATGTTAGTATCATTCTGTTCATATCATGAGTAATATTGCCATGCTCATTTCATATGATGCTAGATGTGTTATGTTCAACATGCTCATGTTCATGCCATGCTTATGTTGTTCTAGTGGTACCATATTCATCTCTAATGTTTAACCTGTAAATGCCATGCTACTGTTTGTCTTGATTGCTTTTGGTTGTTGTGAGCTTGCAAGTACATTCAATGTACTGACCGGGAGTGTAATGCCAGATTGTATGTGATGCCGTGACTGATTGCTTGTCGAGGTTACCATTCGTCCTAGCCAGAGTCCCAATGAAGTGGAGTCCATCACCTTCATTGATGTTCCACTACTAGTAGTCATTCCACTGCTTCGAGTTGTTCTGCTACTTGCATAGAGCAACCTGGCAGGTGTAGTGTCGTCGTGCCGATGTAATTCCCTTGTATCTGTTTTGATTGTAATAAGAGCTGATTTGTTCTATGACAAGCAGTGTCGTATTCTAGAAGACTTACCTCGATCTCTGGGCTGGAATACGGGGTGTTCCGGTCTCTCTGAGGCGGAGTGCCACACCCGATAGGGTGAGGCTAGGCTTCTGCGCAAGCACTCCTTTTGCCCTCTTCACATCCCACTGTGGCTCCTAGGAGGAGAGGGACAAGAACGGTTAATTTGCCAGGCTGGTCTCACAAGTGAGCCAATTCTATGATGCTCAATATCTTGTTGCTTTTCTCTCTGAATCCTCTGGTATGAGGCCCAAGCTTTGCCAAATTAGCAATCCGGCTATGCATCCACTTGCAAGTTGCAATCATTCGATAAAAGGATATTAATTGTCGAACAAACACTACTATGTTGTTAATAACAAAAATTAAATTGCATTAGGATTCATCAACTACTTATTTTCATCCTTGATAAGGTAGTTTGGAGATATTTATTTATTTGTGCCGACCTTTTCCTTCTTTCAGCGAAAAATCATGCATGTGGCCTTCGTGTTATATTACTATAACCTTTCATACACATACATGTTGTTCTTTTGGAAAAGGGGTGGAACCCCGGCCTCTGCATCAGAAAGATGCATACGGACACCTTATTTATAATGCAAATAAGTTCAACAAGGTCAAGAGGTCTTAAACAAAGGAGCCAAAAAAGCTCACGAAGAGCAGAAAAGAAAAGCCACAACCGTCCGGCAAAAAGAAATAGATAGGAAAACTAATTGCGTATCCTATTACATGACCGCCATCCAAACCGGCTGAATATAGCCCGAGCTACCATCTCCCATTGGGTAGATCTAGTAACCAAATGCTCCCTGGCCTCCGTCTGAGTGAGTAGCGACCACATACGGATCAATGTAGTAGCTTGGAAGATAACCTGCAAAAGATGAGTATTTGATGCTCTGTTAAAAACCAAATCATTCCTGCAATTCCACACTACCCAAAGTAAAGCACATACTCCTACACGAATGTGTCTAGCTGTTTGGGACTCTATCCCGTCCAGCCACGTCCCGAATACCCTTTTGATATTATTCGGAGGAGTAATATTAAACGCAATATGAAGAGTCCGCCATAGAACCTTTGCCATCAGGCAATCAAGAAAGAGGTGTTTGATGGTCTCATCACGATCACAAAAACTACATCTCGTGGAACCAGTCCAGTTGCGCTTTGTCAAGTTGACTTTAGTCAAAATGACTTGTTTGTGCACAAACCACATGAACACTTTAACTCTTAAAGGTACTTTGACATTCCAAACATGTTTGGAGCTAGGAATAGAGCTAGAGTTAATCACATCTAAATACATAGCTTTAACCGTGAACTCTCCATTCTTAGTTAACTTCCAGCACAACGTGTCTAGCTGTTGAGAAAGCTGCACATCCATTAGTCTTCTCATCAAATGGAGCCATGCTTCCCAACAGGCTTGATACGTTTCCAACGTATCTATAATTTTTGATTGCTCCATGCTATATTATCTACTGTTTTAGGCAATATTGGGCTTTATTATCCACTTTTATATTATTTTTGGGACTAACCTATTAACCTGAGGCCCAGCCCAGATTTGTTGTATGCCTATTTCAGTGTTTTGAGGAAAAGGAATATCAGACGGAGTCAAAACGGAAAGAAATCAACTAGAGAAGTTATTTTTGGAAGGAAAGCAACCTGATAGACTTGGAGTGCACGTCAGGGGAGTCCCGGGCTGCCCACGAGGGTGGGGGGCGCGCCCACCCCCTCTGGGGGTGCCCCCCTGCCTCGTGAGCACCCCGAAGGTCCACCGACATACCCCTTGCACCCATATATACCTACGTACCCTAAAACTTCCAGAACCGAAGATAGATCGGGAGTTCTGCCGCCGCAAGCCTCTGTAGCCACCAAAAACCTCTCGGGGGCCCGTTCCGGCACCCTGCCGGAGGGGGATCCCATCACCGGTGGCCATCTTCATCATCCCGGCGCTATCCATGACGAGGAGGGAGTAGTTCACCCTCGGGGCTGAGGGTATGTACCAGTAGCTATGTGTTTGATCTCTCTCTCTCTCTCGTGTTCTCTCTCGTGTTCCTCTATGGCACGATCTTGATGTATCCCGAGCTTTGCTATTGTAGTTGGATCTTATGATGTTTCTCCCCCTCTACTCTCTTGTGATGAATTGAGTTTCCCCTTTGAAGTTATGTTATCGGATTGAGTCTTTTATGAGAACACTTGATGTATGTCTTGCTGTGATTATCTGTGGTGACAATGGGATATCATGTGCCACTTGATGTATGTTTTGGTGATCAACTTGCGGGTTTCGTGACATTGGGAACCTATGCATAGGGGTTGGCACACGTTCTTGACTCTCCGGTAGAAACTTTGGGGCACTTTTCGAAGTACTTCTATGTTGGTTGGATGAATCTGAGATTGTGTGATGCATATCGAATAATCATGCCCACGGATACTTGAGGTGACAATGGAGTATCTAGGTGACATTAGGGTTTTGGTTGATTTGTATCTTAAGGTGTTATTCTAGTATGAACTCTTTTATAGATTGATCCGAAAGAATAACTTTGAGGTGGTTTCGTACCCTACCATAATCTCTACATTTGTTCTCCGCTATTAGTGGCTTTGGAGTGACTCTTTGTTGCATGTTGAGGGCTTGTTATATGATCTATCTATGTTATTATTGTTGAGAGAACTTGCACTAGTGAAAGTATGAACCCTAGGCCTTGTTTCCTATCATTGCAATACCGTTTACGCTCACTTTTATCATTAGTTACCTTGCTGTTTTTATTATTTCAGATTACAAAAACCTAAATCTACTATCTATTTTGCACTTGTATCACGATCTCTTCGCGAACTAGTGCACCTATACAATTTTCCATTGTATTGGGTGTGTTGGGGATACAAGAGACTTTTTGTTATTTGGTTGCAGGGTTGCTTGAGAGAGACCATCTTCATCCTACGCCTCCTACGGATTGATAAACCTTAGGTCATCCACTTGAGGGAAATTTGCTACTGTCCTACAAACCTGTGCACTTGCAGGGCCAACAACGTCTACAAGAACAAGGTTGTGTAGTAGACATTAAGCTCTTTTCTGGCGCCATTGCCGGGGAGGCAAAGGTAAAGGGCACTCACTCACACCCCGTCAACTAAGCTCTTTTCTGGCGCCGTTGTCGGGGAGGTGAGTGCTTGAAGGTATATCTTTAGATCTTGCAATCGAATCTTTTTGTTTCTTGTTTTAGCACTAGTCTAGTTTATAAAAGAAAATTACAAAAAAAATGGAGTTAAGTTTGTCTCACACGCTTCACCTTTTTAATATCTTTCGTGAGTATGATGGAAAGGATAATTGTGCTCAAGTGCTAGCAGAAGAAATCTCTAAATTGTTTGGCACTAAATCTTTGAATGATGAGCATGATTGCAATGTTGTTAGTACGAATTCTTTAAATATCCATGATGCTAATGATGATTGCACTAGTTATGATGGAAATATCTCTTATGAGCGTGTCAACTTTTGTGGAGTGCATGTTTGCATGAACACACCAAATAGAGAAGATATTTATTGCAAGAGGCATAAGCACTTAGAAACTAAATTGTTGCAAGAAAGGCTAGATGTTTGTGCTGAAAATTTAAATTTTCTTGGCCGTACTTGTGGACTTTGCAATGAAAGTGGTCATTTAGCTATCCGATGAAAATTGTTTCATGATCTAATCATGTCCAAAAATTGTGATGAGTTGATTTCCCTTGCACATTATAATGAGCTTAGCTTGCTTATGGGTTGCGAAGAAATGAAACGTTTAACTAATTATCTTCCAGAATTTGCCCGTTACAAACTTCTTGGTTTTGATCTAGAAGAAATTTATATGTATTGTGCGGTGAATTGCATTGAAAATCCTTATATTGCCAATTACATAAAGAAAAGAAAACAAATAGAGGATGAAGAGAATGCTAACGAAAAGGAAGAGACTTCCCAATCTCCTCCTATTATTTCTTATGATGAATCAGGTAACGAGGAGGAGCTTTCTATTCAACCAATCTCATCAATAAGGAGCTCAAAGAGGAAGGTTAAACCTACACATAATGTGAAGAAGAAAAAGAAAAGAAGGAGCAACAAAGGTAAAAAGGTATCCCTCCCAAATGATGTTGCTCCTACTACTACTTGTGATGATGATAATTGCTATACTATTGGTGCTATCCATATTTTTAATGATGAGAGTGGTTATGCTTATGATATGAAAGGGCCCAAGCTTGGGGATGCTATGTTTAATGAAGATGATATATTTAGCATTCCAAGTTGTGATACGCAAAGTTGTTATGATAATAGCATGCCTCCTACCTATGATAATTATATTGATGAAAGTGGGTTCGGAAGAGAGTCAACTTTAGGAAGTAGTGATCCCACTATTTTGGGGGATGTTGAATTTTATTGTGATGAATACGAAAGTGGATTTGGAAGAGTGTCAACTTTATTTAGTGATTCCACTATCTTGGGAGAGGTTTCAATCGATTATGATGAGAACGAAGTTGCTACTTATGATGATTATTGTGATGAAACTTATGCTCTAAAAAGTAGTGATGATTATATTTACAAATCTTGTCATGATTATGATTACCCTTTTTCTGAACATTACTCTTTTAATGTGGAAACAATTTTTAGTGTTCAAGTCTCTTATGATACTCCCACTATTATTCATGAGAAGAATTTTGCTTATGTGGAGAGTAGTGAATTTTCTATGCAAGTAGATCATGAAAAGAATGATTTAGGTGCTGGTTATATTGTTGAATTCATTCATGATGCTACTGAAAATTATTATGAGGGAGGAACATATGCTTGTAGGAATTGCAATAATGTCAAGTTTCCTCTCTATGTGCTTAAATTCTTGAAGCTATGCTAGTGTTACCTTCCTATGCTAGTTGATTATTGTTCCCATAAGTTGTTTGCTCACAAAATCCCTATGCATAGGAAGTGGGTTAGACTTAAATATGCTAGTCATATGCTTCATGATGCTCCCGTTATGTTTCAATTCTTATCTTTTATGTGAGCATCATTGTCATCATCATGCCTAGCTAGAAAGGCATTAAAGAAAAGCGCTTGTTGGGAGACAACCCAATACTTATCCTTACTGTTTTTGCGTGTTCACATGATTATGCTACTGTATTAATCATGTTTTATAGGTTTTGTTTCAATAAAGTGCCAAGTAAGACCTTTAGGATGTTTTACGGTGATAGTTGTGTTGATCCTGCTGAAAATCAGAAACTTTTGCACCCAGTAAATTAGTTTTGTTAATTCATAGAAACGTTATCTTGATCTGATTATTTTTGCTCTGGATTGGTACACGAATTTCTTAGGACTTCCTAATTTGTTAGAATTTTTGTAGTTTCAGAAGTATACGTTTAATACAGATTACTACAGACTGTTCTGTTTTTGACAGATTTTGTTTTCTATGTGTTGTTTGCTTATTTTGATGAATCTATGAGTAGTATCAGAGGGTATGAACCATAGATAAGTTGGAATATAGTAGATATTACACCAATATGAATTTAGAATGAGTTAATTACAGTACCTAAATGGTGGTTTTATTTTCTTATACTAACGGAGCTTACGAGTTTTCTGTTGAGTTTTGTGTTGTGGAGTTTTCAAATTTTGGGTAAAGATTCGATGGACTGTGGAATAAGGAGTGGTAAGAGCCTAAGCTTGGGGATGCCCAAGGCACCCCAAGGTAATATTTAAGTACAACCAAGAGCCTAAGCTTGGGGATGCCCCGGATGGCATCCCCTCTTTCGTCTTCGTTCATTGGTAACTTTACTTGGAGCTATATTTTTATTCGCCACATGATATGTGTTTTGCTTGGAGCGTCATTTTCTTTTGTTAGTTTTTGCTTGCTGTTTTTTAGATTAATTTTTTGCATCTTTAGTTTCAATAAAAAAGTCAAGGATGGCCTTTGCCATGCTTATTTTGCTAGTATACATGTTGCTGTTTGAAAACAGAAAGTTTACCGCTGTTGCATAAATTCCCTAGAAAATTCAGAGAACGGTATAATGTTGAATCTTTTTGAATATTGAGCTCTGATAAATTTATTACAGTTGTAATTTTAGTTCATAATTTTTGGAGTTAGGGAAGTATGATGACTCTTGCATTCTTTATAGACTGTACTGTTTTGGCAGATTGCTGTTATGGTTGCATTGTTTGCATATGTTTGCTTGTTTAATGATTCTATTTGAAGATAGGAGTATTAAATATGCAGAGGCATTTAGTATTTAATGTTGAATAATAATTTTAGTGATTTGTTACAGTAGGAAATGATAAGGTTTTGCATTGGTTTATACTAACCTATCTCACGAGTTCTTGTTGAGTTGGTTGTGAATGAAGCTTTTGATAAAAAGAGAAACCATGATATGAGAGGAATTAAGGAGACACAAAAGTTCAAGCTTGGGGATTCCCAAGGCACCCCAAGATAATATTTCAAGAAGTCTCAAGCATCTAAGCTTGGGGATGCCCCGGTAGGCATCCCACCTTTCTTCTTCAACAACTATCGGTTAGTATCGGTTGAGCCTAAGTTTTTGCTTCTTCACATGAGTTGTGCTATCCTTGCAATGTAGTTTTCTTTAGCTTTGCCTGCTGTTTGAATAAAGTATCAAGATCTGAAATTATTAATTGGGAGAGTCTTCACATAGTTGTATAATTATTGGACTACTCATTGATCTTCACTTATATCTTTCGGAGTAGTTTGTCATTTGCTCTAGTTCTTCACTTATATCTTTTAGAGCATGATGGTAGTTTTATTTTGGAGAAATAGATGAACTCTCATGCTTCACTTATATTATTTTGAGAGTCTTAAATAGCATGGTAATTTGCTTAATATTAATATACTTGGTGTTCAAGATATGTGAAACTTTCTTTTGAGTGAGCTGAATACTAAGATAGGTTTGATGCTTGATAATTGTTTTGAGATATGGAGGTGATAATATCAAAGTCATGCTAGTTGGATAATTGTGAATTTGAGAAAGGCTTGTGTTGAAGTTTGCAAGTCCCGTAGCATGCACGTATGGGTAAAGTTGTGTAACAAATTTGAAACATGAAGTGTACCTGGCTTGTGCATCCTTATGAGTGGCGGTCGGGGACGAGCCATGGTCTTTTCCTACCAATCTATCCCCCTAGGAGCATGCACGTAGTACTTGAATTTTTTGATGGCTTCTAAATTTTTGCAATAAGTATATGAGTTCTTTTGACTAATGTTGAGTCCATGGATTATACACACTCTCACCTTTCCACCTTTGCTAGCCTCTTCGGTACCGTGCATTGCCCTTTCTCACCTTGAGAGTTGGTGCAAACTTCACCGGTGCATCCAAACCCCGTGATACGATACGCTCTATTGCACATAAACCTCCTTATATCTTCCTCAAAACATCCACCATACCTACCTATCATGGCATTTCCATAGCCATTCCGAGATATATTGCCATGCAACTTCCATCATCATCATCATGACATACATTACTTTTGTCATATTGCCATCGCATGATCATGTAGTTGACAACGTATTTGTGGCAAAGCCACCATGCATTATTTTTCATACGTGTCACTCTTGATTCATTGCACCATGCCGGTACACCGCCGGAGGCATTCATATAGAGTCATACTCTGTTCTAAGTATCGAGTTGTAAGAAAAATAAAAGTGTGATGATCATCATTATTAGAGCATTGTCCCAAGTGAGGAAACGATGATGGAGACTATGATTCCCCCATAAGTCGGGATGAGACTCCTGACGAAAATAAAAAAAGAAAAAAAAAGAGGCCATAAAAAGAAGAGAAAGGCCCAAATAAAAAACGAGAGAAAAAGAGAGAAGGGACAATGCTACTATCCTTTTACCACACTTGTGCTTCAAAGTAGCACCTTGTTCTTCATGTAGTGAGTCTCATATATTGTGCTTCAAAGTAGCACCAAGATCTTCATGGTAGTGAGTCTCATAAGTTGTCTTTTTATACTAGTGGGAATTTTTCATTATAGAACTTGGCTTGTGTATTCCAATGATGGGCTTCCTCAAAATGCCCTAGGTCTTCGTGAGCAAGCGAGTTGGATGCACCCACTAGTTTTCTTTTGTTGAGCATTCATAGCTCTAGTGCATCCGTTGCATGGCAATCCCTACTCCTCATGTTGACATCAATTGATGGGCATCTCCATAGCCCGTTGATTAGCCTCGTCAATGTGAGACTTTCTCCTTTTTGTCTTCTCCACACAATCCCCATCATCATATTCTATTCCACCCATAGTGCTATATCCATGGCTCGCGCTCATGTATTGCGTGAAGGTTGAAAAAGTTTGAGATTATTTGAGTATGAAACAATTGCTTGTCTTGTCATCAGGGGTATAGAAGTTGGGAACATCTTTGTGTGACGAAAATGAAGCATAGCCTAACCATATGATTTTGTAGGGATGAACTTTCTTTTGCCATGCTATTTTGAGAAGACATGATTGCTTTGATTAGTATGCTTGAAGTATTATTATTTTTGTGTCAATATGAACTTTTGTCTTGAATCTTTCGGATCTGAATATTCATATCACAATTAAGAAGATTTATATCAAAATTGTGCCAAAGTATCACTCCGCATCAAAAATTCTTTTTTATCATTTACCTACTCGAGGACGAGCAGGAATTAAGCTTGGGGATGCTTGATACGTCTCCAACGTATCTATAATTTTTGATTGCTCCATGCTATATTATCTACTGTTTTAGGCAATATTGGGCTTTATTATCCACTTTTATATTATTTTTGGGACTAACCTATTAACCGGAGGCCCAGCCCGGATTTGCTGTTTTATGCCTATTTCAGTGTTTCGAGGAAAAGGAATATCACACGGAGTCAAAACGGAACGAAATCAACTAGAGAAGTTATTTTTGGAAGGAAAGCAACCTGATAGACTTGGAGTGCACGTCAGGGGAGTCCCGGGATGCTCACGAGGGTGGGGGCGCGCCCACCCCCCCTGGGCGCGCCCCCTGCCTCGTGAGCACCCTGGAGGTCCACCGATGTACCCCTTGCACCCATATATACCTACGTACCCTAAAGCTTCCAGAACCAAAGATAGATCGGCAGTTCTGCCACCGCAAGCCTCTGTAGCCACCAAAAACCTCTCGGGAGTGTGTTCCGGAACCCTGCCGGAGGGGGATCCCATCACCGGTGGCCATCTTCATCATCCCGGCGCTATCCATGACGAGGAGGGAGTAGTTCACCCTCGAGGCTGAGGGTATGTACTAGTAGCTATGTGTTTGATCTCTCTCTCTCTCTCTCGTGTTCTCTCTCGTGTTCCTCTATGGCACGATCTTGATATATCCCGAGCTTTTCTATTGTAGTTGGATCTTATGATGTTTCTCCCCCTCTACTCTCTTGTGATGAATTGAGTTTCCCCTTTGAAGTTATCTTATCGGATTGAGTCTTTTATGAGAACACTTGATGTATGTCTTGTTGTGATTATCTGTGGTGAAAATGGGATATCATGTGCCACTTGATGTATGTTTTGGTGATCAACTTGCGGGTTTCGTGACATTGGGAACCTATGCATAGGGGTTGGCACACGTTCTTGACTCTCCGGTAGAAACTTTGGGGCACTTTTTGAAGTACTTTTATGTTGGTTGGATGAATCTGAGATTGTGCGATGCATATCGTATAATCATGCCCACGGATACTTGAGGTGACAATATCTAGGTGACATTAGGGTTTTGGTTGATTTGTATCTTAAGGTGTTATTCTAGTACGAACTCTTTTATAGATTGATCCGAAATAATAACTTTGAGGTGGTTTCATACCCTACCATAATCTCTACATTTGTTCTCCGCTATTAGTGGCTTTGGAGTGACTCTTTGTTGCATGTTGAGGGCTTGTTATATGATCTATCTATGTTATTATTGTTGAGAGAATTTGCACTAGTGAATGTATGAACCCTAGGCCTTGTTTCCTATCATTGCAATACCGTTTACGCTCACTTTTATCATTAGTTACCTTGCTGTTTTTATTATTTCAGATTACAAAAACCTATACCTACTATCTATTTTGCACTTGTATCACCATATCTTCGCCGAACTAGTGCACCTATACAATTTACCATTGTATTGGGTGTGTTGGGGACACAAGAGACTTTTTTTTATTTGGTTGCAGGGTTGCTTGAGAGAGACCATCTTCATCCTACGCATCCTACGGATTGATGAACCTTAGGTCATCCACTTGAGGGAAATTTGCTACTGTCCTACAAACTTGTGCACTTGCAGGCCCAACAACGTCTACAAGAAGAAGGTTGTGTAATAGACATCAGGGCTCCATCAAGTGTTCTCCTAAATTGGATATTGAGAGGAGTGGACTGAAGCACGGTATTAACGAAGGCGTCTCTTCGTTGCACAATGCTATAAAGGGAGGGATATTGCAGCGCGAGAGGGGTGTCTCCTAACCATGTATCCTCCCAGAATCTCATGGCAGTCCCATTTCCGACTATAAACTTTGTTCTGTTGAAAAAAGTTGCTTTAACTCTCATCAGCCCTTTCCAAAAAGGTGAGTCCATCGGCCACACTACTACCTGTGACAAAGTTTTGGAATGAAGGTACTTATTACGCAGAATCCGTGCCCACGTGGCCTCCGACTCTACAGATACCTTATACATCCACTTGCTGAGAAGACACCTATTTTTCACCTCAAGATTTTTGATACCTAGACCCCCTTGGTCTTTCTGTCGACAAATAATATCCCATTTAGTGAGTCTATACTTCTTTTTCAGGTCACCACTCTGCCAGAAAAATCGTGATCGATAGAAATCCAGTCTTTTCCGGACTCCAACTGGTATCTCGAAGAACGACAAAAGAAACATAGGCATGCTCATGAGTATCGAATTAATTAGAATTAGACGCCCCCTGATACGTCCATTTTGCATCATGCTTTTATGTCGATATTTATTGCATTATGGGCTGTTATTTCATGTTATGTCACAATACTTATGGCTATTTTCTCTTATTTTACAAGGTTTACATGAAGAGGGAGAATGTCGGCAGTTGGGATTCTGGGCTGGAAAAGGAGCAAATATTGGAGACCTATTCTGCACAGCTCCAAAAGTCCTGAAACTCCACGAAAGTCATTTTGGGAATTAATACAAAATATCCAGCGGAAGAAACACCTGAGGGGGGCCACCCACCACCCACGAGGGTGGGGGCGCACCCCCTACCTCGTGGGCCACCTGGCAGCCCTCCGGTGCCCATCTTCTGCTATATGAAGTCTTTTACCCTGGAAAAAAATCATAAGCAAGCTTATGGGACGAAACTCCGCCGCCACGAGGCGGAACCTTGGCGGAACCAATCTAGGGCTCCAGTGGAGCTGTTCTGCCGGGGAAACTTCCCTCTGGGAGGGGGAAATCATCACCAACGATCCTCTCATCCAGAGGGGGTCAATCTCCATCAACATCTTCACCAGCACCATCTCCTCTCAAACCCTAGTTCATCTCTTGTATCCAATCTATGTACCAAAACTTCAGATTGGTACCTGTGGGTTGCTAGTAGTGTTGATTACTCCTTGTAGTTGATGCTAGTTGGTTTATTTGGTGGAAGATCATATGTTCAGATCCTTAATGCATATTAATACCCCTCTGATTATGAACATGAATATGCTTTGTGAGTAGTTATGTTTGTTCCTGAGGACATGGTTGAAGTCTTGCTATTAGTAGTCATGTGAATTTGGTATTCGTTCGATATTTTGATGAGATGTATGTTGTCTCTCCTCTAGTGGTGTTATGTGAATGTCGACTACATGACACTTCACCATTATTTGGGCCTAGAGGAAGGCATTGGTAAGTAATAAGTAGATGATGGGTTGCTAGAGTGACAGAAGCTTAAACCCTAGTTTATGCGTTGCTTCGTAAGGGGCTGATTTTGATCCACTTGTTTCATGCTATGGTTAGGTTTACCTTAATGCTTCTTATGTAGTTGCAGATGCTTGCAATAGGGGTTAATCATAAGTGGGATGCTTGTCGAAGAAATGGCAGTACCCAAGCACCGGTCCACCCATATATCAAATTATCAAAGTAATGAACGTGAATCATATGAGCGTGATGAAAACTAGCTTGACGATAATCCCCATGTGTCCTCGGGAGCGCTTTTCTCATTATAAGAATTTGTCCAGGCTTGTCCTTTGCTACAAAAAGGATTGGGCCACCTTGCTTCACTTTATTTACTTTCATTTCTTGTTACCCGTTACAAATTATCTTATCACAAAACTATCTGTTACCTACAATTTTAGTGCTTGCAGAGAATACCTTACTGAAAACCGCTTGTCATTTCCTTCTGCTCCTCATTGGGTTCGACACTCTTACTTATCGAAAGGACTACGATAGATCGCCTACACTTGTGGGTCATCAAGACTCTTTTCTGGCGCCGTTGCCGGGGAGTGAAGCGCCTTTGGTGAGTGGAACTTGGTAAGGAAACATTTATATAGTGTGCTGAAATTTACTGTCACTTGTTACTATGGAAACTAATCCTTTGAGGGGCTTGTTCGGGGTATCTTCACCCCGACCAGTAGAGCTAAGAGTTTCTCCTCAACCTACTGAACCTACTGAAAATGTTTACTTTGAAATTCCTTCGGGTATGGTAGAGAAACTGCTAGCTAATCCCTTTGCAGGAGATGGAACATTGCATCCCGATTTACACCTTATCTATGTGGATGAAGTTTGTGGATTATTTAAGCTTGCAGGTATGCCCGATGATGTTATCAAGAAGAAGGTCTTCCCTTTATCTTTGAAGGGAGATGCATTGACATGGTATAGGCTATGTGATGATATGGGATCCTAGGATTATAAACGATTGAAATTGGAATTTCACTAGAAGTTTTATCCTATGCATCTTGTTCATCATGATCGCAATTATATATATATAATTTTTGGCCTTGCGAAGGAGAAAGCATCGCTCAAGCTTGGGGGAGGCTTAAGTCAATGCTATATTCATGCCCCAATCATGAGCTCTCAAGAGAAATGATTATTCCAAATTTTTATGCTTGGCTTTCTCTCAATAATCGCTCCATGCTCAATACTTCTTGTGTTGGTTCTTATATGATGAAGACTATTGAATTCAAGTGGGATTTATTGGAAAGAATTAAACGCAAATCTGAAGATTGGGATTCCGACGATGGTAAGGAGTCAGGTATGACACCTAAGTTTGATTGTGTTAAATCTTTGATGGATACCGATGCTTTTCGTGGATTTAGCACTAAATATGGACTTGACTCTGAGATAGTAGCTTCCTTCTGTGAATCATTTGCTAATCATGTTGATCTCCCTAAGGAGAAGTGGTTTAAATATAATCCTCCAACTGAAGTAAAAGTAGTTGCACCTATTGCAGTTGAAGAAAAGACTATCACTTATAATGACCCTATTGTTCCTACTACTTATGTTGAGAAACCACCTTTCCCTGTTAGGATAAAGGATCACGCTAAAGCTTCAACTATGGTTCGTAAGAGTAATACTAGAACATATACACCACCTGAGCAAATTAAAGTTGAACCTAGTATTGCTATGGTTAAAGATCTCTTGGCCGATAATATTGATGGGCATGTTATTTATTTCTGTGATGAAGCTGCTAGAATTGCTAGACCCGATGCTAAGAAACATAGACCTGTTGTAGGCATGCATGTTATTTCTGTTAAAATAGGAGATCATTGCTATCATGGTTTATGTTATATGGGTGCTAGTGCCAGTGCAATACCTTTTTCCTTATATGAAGAAATTATGCATGATATTGCCCTGCTGAGGTAGAAGAAATTGATGTTACAATTAAGCTTGCCAATAGAGATACTATTTCACCAATTGGGATTGTTAGAGATGTTGAAGTCTTGTGTGGGAAAGTTAAATACCCTGCTAATTTTCTTGTTCTTGGTTCCCCACAAGATGACTTTTGTCCCATTATATTTGGTAGACCCTTCTTGAATACTGTTAATGCTAAGATTGATTGCGAAAGGGATGTTGTTACAGTTGGTTTAGGGGATATGTCTCATGAGTTTAATTTTGCTAAATTTTGTAGGCAACCCCATGATAAAGAATTGCCTAGTAAGGATGAAATATTTGGTGTTGCTTCTATTGTTGTGCCTCCTACAGATCCTTTAGAACAATATTTGCTAGACCATGAGAATGATATGTTTATGAATGAAAGAAGGGAAATACATGAAGTATTCTTTAAACAGGGACCTATTTTGAAACACAACTTGCCTGTTGAAATCCTAGGGGATCCCCCTCCACCCAAGGGTGATCCCGTGTTTGAGCTTAAACCATTACCTGATACTCTTAAATATGCTTATCTTGATGAAAAGAAGATATATCCTGTTATTATTAGTGCTAACCTTTCAGAGCAGGAAGAGGAAAGATTATTGAAAACTCTGGAGAAGCACTGTGCTGCTATTGGATATACTCTTGATGATCTTAAGGGCATTAGTCCCACTTTATGCCAACACAAAATAAATTTGGAAGAAGACGCCAAACCAGTTATTGATCACCAACGACGGTTAAATCCTAAGATGAAAGAAGTGGTAAGAAAGGAAATACTAAAGCTCCTCGAGGCAGGTATAATTTATCCCGTTGCTGATAGTCAGTGGGTAAGTCCTGTCCATTGCGTCCCTAAGAAGGGAGGTATTACTGTTGTTCCTAATGATAAAGATGAATTGATCCTGCAAAGAATTATTACAGGTTATAGGATGGTAATTGATTTCCATAAATTAAATAAAGCTACTAAAAAAGATCATTACCCTTTACCTTTTATTGATCAAATGCTAGAAAGACTATCCAAACATACACATTTTTGCTTTCTAGATGGTTACTCTGGTTTCTCTCAAATACCTGTGTCAGTGGATGATCAAGCAAAGACTACTTTTACTTGCCCTTTTGGTACTTTTGCTTATAGACGTATGCCTTTTGTTTTATGTAATGCACCTGCTACCTTTCAAAGATGCATGATGGCTATATTCTCTGACTTTTGTGAAAAGATTTGTGAGGTATTCATGGATGATTTCTCCGTTTATGGATCCTCCTTTGATGATTGCTTGAGCAACCTTGAACGAGTTTTGCAGAGATGCGAAGATACTAGTCTTGTTTTGAATTGGGAGAAGTGCCACTTTATGGTTAATGAAGGCATTGTCTTGGGGCATAAAATTTCTGAAAGAGGTATTGAAGTTGATAAAGCTAAAGTTGATGCTATTGAAAAGATGTCGTGTCCCAAGGACATTAAAGGTATAAGAAGTTTCCTTGGTCATGCCGGTTTTTATAGGAGGTTCATTAAGGACTTTTCTAAAATCTCTAGGCCTTTGACTAATTTATTGCAAAAAGATATTCCTTTTGTCTTTGATGATGATTGTGTAGAAGCATTTGAAATACTTAAGAAAGCTTTGATTTCTGCACCTATTGTTCAGCCACCTGATTGGAATTTACCCTTTGAAATTATGTGTGATGCTAGCGATTATGCTGTAGGTGCTGTTCTAGGACAAAGAGTTGATAAGAAACTAAATGTTATTCAATATGCTAGTAAAACTCTAGACACTGCCAGAGAAATTATGCTACTACTGAAAAAGAATTCTTAGCAGTTGTATTTGCTTGTGATAAGTTCAGACCTTATATTGTTGATTCTAAAGTAACTATTCACACTGATCATGCTGCTATTAAATATCTTATGGAAAAGAAAGATGCTAAACCTAGACTTATTAGATGGGTTCTCTTGCTACAAGAATTTGATTTGCATATTATTGATAGAAAGGGAGCTGAGAACCCCGTTGCAGACAACTTGTCTAGGTTAGAGAATGTTCTTGATGACCCACTACCTATTGATGATAGCTTTCCTGATGAACAATTAGCTGTCATAAATGCTTCTCGTACTGCTCCATGGTATGCTGATTATGCTAATTACATTGTTGCTAAATTTATACCACCTAGTTTCATATACCAGCAAAAGAAAAAGTTCTTCTATGATTTAAGACATTACTTCTGGGATGACCCACACCTTTATAAAGAAGGAGTAGATGGTGTTATTAGACGTTGTGTACTGAGCATGAACATGAACAGATCCTACGCAAGTGTCACTCCGAGGCATATGGAGGACACCACGCTCGAGACAGAACTGAACATAAGGTATTGCAATCCGGTTTTTATTGGCCTACTCTCTTCAAAGATGCCCGTAAGTTTGTCTTGTCTTGTGATGAATGTCAAAGAATTGGTAATATTAGTAGACATCAAGAAATGCCTATGAATTATTCTCTTGTTATTGAACCATTTGATGTTTGGGGCTTTGATTATATGGGACCTTTTCCTGCCTCTAATGGGTATACACATATTTTAGTTGCTGTTGATTACGTTACTAAGTGGGTAGAAGCTATTACAACTAGTAGTGTTGATCGTAACACCTCTATTAAGATGCTTAAAGAAGTTATTTTTCCGAGGTTTGGAGTCCCTAGATACTTAATGATTGATGGTGGTTCACATTTTATTCATTGTGCTTTTCGTAAAATGCTTGCCAGGTATGATGTTAATCATAGAATTCATCTCCATATCACCCACAGTCTAGTGGTCAAGTAGAATTGAGTAATAGAGAGCTCAAATTAATTTCCAAAAGATTGTTAACAAATCTAGAAAGAATTGGTCCAAGAGACTTGATGATGCATTGTGGGCTTATAGAACTGCATATAAGAATCCTATGGGTATGTCTCCGTATAAAATGGTTTATGGAAAAGCATGTCACTTACCTCTCGAACTAGAACATAAGGCATATTGGGCCATTAATGAGCTCAATTATGATTTCAAACTTGCCGGTGAGAAGAGGTTATTTGACATTAGCTCACTTGATGAATGGAGAACCCAAGCATATGAGAATGCTGAGCTGTTTAAAGAAAAAGTTAAAAGATGGCATGACAAAAGGATACAAAAGCGTGAGTTTAACGTAGGTGATTATGTGTTGCTATTCAATTCTCGTTTAAGATTTTTTGCAGGAAACTTCTCTCTAAATGGGAAGGCCCTTACGTTATTGAGGAGGTCTATCGTTCCGGTGCCATAAAAATCAACAACTTCGAAGGCACAAATCCAAAGGTGGTGAACGATGAAAGAATCAAACATTATATCTCAAGTAACCCTATAAATGCTGAAACAAATATTATTGAAACCGTAACCCCAGAGGAATACATAAGGGACACTTTCCAGAATGTTTCAGACTCCGAAAAGGAATAGGTATGCGGTACGGTAAGTAAACCGACTCCAAAACAGTTCTAATAGCAATTTCTCTCCGTTTTGGAATATTTAAGAAAATAGGAAAATAAGAAGTAGTCCGGGAAGGACACGAGGGCGCGCCCCCCTGCCTCGTGGGCACCTCGTGTGCTCTCCAGACTCTGTTTTCTTGCATGTTACCTCTTTTGATCGGTAAAAATTCATTATGTAATCTCCCGAAGGTTTTGACCATCGTATCATGCAAACATCTTCTGTCTTTGTTTCGAGCTATTTCTGCCGCAGATTAGAACAGTATGTTGTCCCAGGATTCAGAGGGAGAAAGCAATGTGGCTGATTACCTTGCATACCCTAAGGTCTACGGGGACTTGGAGCATTGTGGCTGGACCACTGAGGAAGAAGAAGACTATGAGCCTAAGAGAAAGGAGGAGACGAGCTCAGATGAAGATGAAGTCCCATTACCTCAACCTGGGGACATGCATGTGGAGTTTAAAAAGTCAAGCCTCCCTAATAGGACAAAGAAACCCAAGATCGAGTTTATCCCTTTTTGTCTCTTGCAGGAAAACAAACAGGAACTATGCAAAAGGATATTAAGCCTTGAGCAGGAGATCAATGATCTAAGGGAGCAAAATTCCATTCTCAAGTGCAAATTAAGGAAGAAACCTACATCATCACCATCTCCGAAGGAGACATAATCACATGGGTATGGGCACTCCCCTTGGCAATTGCCAAGCTTGGGGGAGGTGCCCCGGTATCGTATCACCATCACACTCCTATATTTACCGTTTTACTTAGTTCGATCCTTTTGGTAATATCTTGATCTAGTAGAATAAAGTTTTGGTATGGATTAGTTTTGATTTTTGCTTTGTGATCCCTCTATGTAATCGAGTCCGTGAGCTATATATAATAAAGATTAGTGTTGAGTCAAGGGCTTTTCTATCTTGCTATGATCTTGAGAAAGAAGAAAAAGAATAAAAAGAAACCAAGAGACCATATTGATGTTATGGATAGTAATGACTTCACACATAAAGAGTATGATACATAAAAGTTGTTGAGAGTTGGCAAACATAGTTTTGGTCATCGTTGCAATTAATAGGAAGTAATAAAGAAAGAGAGGTTCTCACATATAAATATACTATCTTGGACATCTTTCATGATTGTGAGCACTCATTAAAGTATGACATGCTAAAGAGTTGATGTTGGACAAGGAAGACAACATAGTGGGTTATGTTTTCTCACATCTTAGTTAAAGTATATTTTGATGGATCATTCAAACATGTTGAGCTTGCCTTTCCCCCTCAT
Source organism: Triticum aestivum (assembly GCF_018294505.1). Taxonomy (NCBI): domain Eukaryota; kingdom Viridiplantae; phylum Streptophyta; class Magnoliopsida; order Poales; family Poaceae; genus Triticum; species Triticum aestivum. The sequence continues at coordinate 347,007,518 of NC_057810.1, forward strand.
GCTAGCCAAATTCCTTGCACCAAGTAGAGATACTACTTGTGCTTCCAAACATCCTTAAACCTAGTTTTGCCATGAGAGTCCACCATATCTACCTACGGATTGAGTAAGATCCTTCAAGTAAGTTGTCATGTTGCAAGCAATAAAAATTGCTATCTAAATATGTATGACTTATTAGTGTGGAGAAAATAAGCTTTATACGATCTTGTGATATGGAAGTAATAAAAGCGACGAACTGCATAATAAAGGTTCATATCACAAGTGGCAATATAAAGTGACGTTCTTTTGCATTAAGATTTTGTGCATCCAACCAAAAATCACATGACGACCTCTGCTTCCCTCTGCGAAGGGCCTATCTTTTACATTATGCAAGAGTCAAGGTGATCTTCACCTTTCCCTTTTTCATTTTATCCTTTGGCAAGCACCTCGTGTTGGAAAGATCCTGATATATATATCCAATTAGACGTAAGTTAGCATGAACTATTATTGTTGACATTACCCTTGAGGTAAAATGTTGGGAGGCAATACTATAAGCCCCTATCTTTCTCTATGTCCGATTAAAACTCCATAACCATAAGTATTGCGTGAGTGTCAACAATTGTGAAAGACTAAATGATAGTTGAGTATGTGGACTTGCTGAAAAGCTCTTATATTGATATGATAAATTGCAATTGCTTCAATGACTGAGATTATAGTTTGTTAGTTCTCAATGAAGTTTCTGATTCATACTTGACACTGTGAATAGATTGTTACTTGAGCATACGAAATCATATGACAATATATATATATATATGTTGCTATTATAAGAATGATCATGATGCCCTCATGTGCGTATTTTATTTTTATCGACGCCTCTATCTCTAAACATGTGGACATATTTTTCGATATCGGCGTCCGCTTGAGGACAAGCGAGGTCTAAGCTTGGGGGAGTTGATACGTCCATTTTGCATCATGCTTTTATATTGATATTTATTGCATTATGGGTTGTTATTTCACGTTATGTCACAATACTTATGGCTATTTTCTCTTATTTTACAAGGTTTACATGAAGAAGGAGAATGCCGGCAGCTAGGATTCTGGGCCGGAAAAGGAGCAAATATTGGAGACCTATTCTGCACAGCTCCAAAAGTCCTAAAGCTCCACGAAAGTCATTTTGGGAATTATAAAAAAATATCCAGTGGAAGAAACACCTGAGGGGGGCCACCCACCACCCACGAGGGTGGGGGGCGCCCCCTACCCCCGTGGGTGCGCCCCCTGCCTCGTGGTCCACCTGGCAGCCCTCCGGTGCCCATCTTCTGCTATATGAAGTCTTTTACCCTAGAAAAAAATCATAAGCAAGCTTACGGGATGAAACTCTGCCGCCACGAGGCGGAACCTTGGCGGAACCAATCTAGGGCTCCAGCGGAGCTGTTCTGCTGGGGAAACTTCCCTTCGAGAGAGGGAAATCATCACCATCGTCATCACCAACGATCCTCTCATTGGGAGGGGTCAATCTCCGTCAACATCTTCACTGGCACCATCTCCTCTCAAACCCTAGTTCATCTCTTGTATCCAATCTTTGTACCAAAACCTCAGATCGGTACCTGTGGGTTGCTAGTAGTGTTGATTACTCCTTGTAGTTGATGCTAGTTGGTTTATTTGGTCGAAGATCATATGTTCAGATCCTTAATGCATATTAATACCCCTCTGATTATGAACATGAATATGATTTGTGAGTAGTTACGTTTGTTCCTGAGGACATGGGTGAAGTCTTGCTATTAGTAGTCATGTGAAGTTGGTATTCGTTCGATATTATGATGAGATGTATGTTGTCTCTCCTCTAGTGGTGTTATGTGAACGTCGACTACATGACACTTCACCATTATTTAGGCCTAGAGGAAGGCATTGGGAAGTAATAAGTAGATGATGGGTTGCTAGAGTGACAGGAGCTTAAACCCTAGTTTATGTGTTGCTTCGTAAGGGGCTGATTTGGATCCACTTGTTTCATGCTATGGTTAGGTTTACCTTAATACTTCTTTTGTAGATGTGGATGCTTGCAATAGGGTTTAATCATAAGTGGGATGCTTGTCGAAGAAAGGGCAGTACCCAAGCACCGGTCCACCCACATATCAAATTATCAAAGTAATGAACGCGAATCATATGAGCGTGATGAAAACTAGCTTGACTATAATCCCCATGTGTCCTCGGGAGCGCTTTTCTCATTATAATTTTTTTTCCAGGCTTGTCCTTTACTACAAAAGATTTGGGCCACCTTGCTGCACTTTATTTACTTTCATTGCTTGTTACCCATTACAAATTATCTTATCACAAAACTATCTGTTACCTACAATTTTAGTGCTTGCAGAGAATACCTTACTGAAAACCGCTTGTCATTTCCTTATGCTCCTCGTTGGGTTCGACACTCTTACTTATCGAAGGACTACCATAGATCACCTACACTTGTGGGTCATCACCCCCGTACGACATCAGCTTGGCCTTCCAGGAACTCAGTTTCTTCTTGAAACTATCCTCAATACACTTCCATTCTCTATTTGTTAGCTTACGATGGTGAATTGGTATACCCAAATACGTAAAAGGTAGATTCCCAAGTGCACACCCGAACAATTGCTTGTAAGCCTCTTGTTCCTCTTTGGCTCTTCCAAAGCAGAACAATTCGCTCTTGTGAAAGTTAATCTTTAACCCAGTCAATTATTCGAATAAGCATAATAGCAGCTTCATATTTCTCGCTTTTGCCAAGTCATGCTCCATGAAGATGATAGTATCATCAGCGTATTGTAGGATAGACACCCCCTCCATCAACCAGATGAGGTACCAGGCTACCTACTTGACCAACATCCTTTGCCCTACCTATTAGAATGGTGAACATGTCAACTACAATGTTGAACAGGATAGGTGACATCGGATCTCCTTGTCTCAGGCCCATATGTGTCTGGAAATAATGACCTATGTCGTCATTGACCTTGATTCCATGAATTGAACAAGTCAAGTTTTAAATGCAGTTTGTTTAGCACTAAATGCCGGAGACTAAAAATCATGAGAGGATCTGATGCATCCGTCTGCAGTTTTTACCTGTAGATATGTGGAACAATACTTGTATTTGTGTTTCCTACCATGTTTGGTTACATTCATTGATCCCTTTGGTATACTGAGAAATTCCCGAAACACGGCCATCTAAGTACTTTTACTCATGCATCAAGTGGTTGAATCAAGCATGCTGTCATGAGTAGTGTGCTAATGGTTCTTTTGTTAATATGATTGTGATTGCACATAATAAATACTGAAGTTCAGTACTAGCTCCAAGGTGAGTAGTTGAATTACTGATAATGGAGGTAATTAAGTGGTTAGCTAGAATGATAAGGCTTGGATGTATTCACTCTAGTCATGTGTCTGATTTCCTGAAAGTTGTTAGTCTGCCGAATGCATTTATTTTCCTAGATGCCCCCACTCCTCCGTCGCCAGGTTGTCCATCTTCTTATATTCCACCCTTCTATAAAGGACATCTCACTTGCCGCCGGATGCTACATTTTGTGTTCATTGATCTACCAATCCTAGAGAGGCTCACTCTCCAGATTAGAAGCGATAGGGTACAATTATATATATATATATATATATATATATATATATATATATAGAAAATACATCCTACTACCAGGTGTAGTTACACCCACTTCTCATATACTAATTTGTGGTGATATATACTCTACTTTATTATTTTTAGTATGTTCGTATACTATATCTAAGATACTCCAAAGTGAGTTATATGAAAAAATTGCAAGTGAGCTCATAGTTTTATTATATTTGTGAAATACGTACATATTTATACACGAAATGGAGTATGCACAAAATATGATACATACTACCAAAAAAGTAGTACATATACTACCTAAACATTCTTATTTACTAGTACATACTACGTGTACATACTTTCTGATATGATAGATACTACCTAGAACGTACGAAACAAAAGTGAGAGTAACTACACCCGGTAGTAGCAAAAATTTGTCCTATATATATTGAACAATTTCCGAGATTCCTCACGGTTTAAGAGCAGTTTTGAAAATGGTGTGGCCCACAACGAGTGGCAGCAAGTGTTTTTCATGTTTTTTCTAAACCGCTCATTGGAATGAAGCAAATGATACACCGTTGGATAAATATAGTCGAGGCGCATCTTTTTCATATCTAAATTTTTCTCTAATTTGATACGGTCTAAGAGCAGTTTTAAATTTACTAAATCGCGGAATTCTGTTTTTCAAATTATTTCAAAATTTTCAGTACTGTTTTCGCTCCAGTTTTTTAACCGTTTGTCGAAACGAGGCGTGTAATATACCATTGAAAAGCCATGGACGAGGCGCAACTTTCATATGTTTAAATGTTTTTGAGATTCCTTATGGTTTTAAGTTAATTTCCAAAATCATGCGGTGGACGACAAGTGGTAGCGGCCGTTTTTCGCGAAATTTTTACAAACAACCGGTCAGAATGATTCACACGATACGCTGTTGGAAAGATATCAACGAGGTGCAACTTTTTCATGTAGAACACTCTCTCTGATTCCTTACGATTTAAGAGGAATTTCAGATTTATCGAAATGCGGACACTTTGTTTTTCGCGACACCCAAATCTGTAGCGACCAGACCTCAAACAGTCTGATCTCTGTGCATCAGTGTCATCCCTGGATCGGTAATGCTCACACTCACAGTACTTGAAGGATTTATAACAGAGTAACAATCACACACTTATTACATCGAATGCCTCAAAAGAGAACTTATTACAATAAATATGGCTTAAGGTCATCTAATCAAGATAACAGCAGAAGGCTTGGAAGATAAGCGAGTCCATCAACTCCAACGGCATCACTGCGTATAAGATCACGACCTAAGGCACCTTACTCGTCGTCTGAAAAGTCTGCAACATGAACGTTGCATCCCAAAAATGGGTCAGCACATGGAATATGCTGGCAATGTAACACATAGAGAGTAATGAACAGAATAATGCTATCACTACATGCATATTTGGCTGGTGGAAAGCTCTATGGTTACAGTTTTGCATAAAGCTAATTTTTCCCTTTAATAAAGGAATAAATTTTATTTAACTATCATGGTGGTTGTTAAACATTGAGAAGGTTCCTCCAACTCAATCCCAATTAAGCATCATCATTAACCCAGCAAAATTAAATTAAGTAACATGATGAGATTCACATGATAATCTAGGTACTAGATACTCAAAATATCCATAACCGAGGACACAACTAACCATGATTAGTTTATACACTCTGCAGAGGTTTGCGCACTTTTCCCCACAAGACTCGATCTCCTCCGCTTGATTTCTCGCACTACATGGTGTTTGAGAAACGAATGACCGAGACACAGTCTTTCAGAAGCATTAACTCTTTACTCTGGGTAGACAGTACCAACCTACATCCTCTATATCTACTAGTCTACCACTGAGAGAGGTCACACAACATACACAACTATGCTAGAGCCCATAGTAGCTTGCGGCTGCACAGGAAGTTTCTAGCATGAATAATCTCATGATCCCTTTGAGCCTGGGTGGCGGTCCATAGGAGAATCACACGGTACCCCGGGATTTCCAAAAATACAGGCAACACTGGGTTCCCCAGGTGCCTCCATCCACCCAGATGTGAATTTAAGTTGCCACCTTAAATAAACCATTAATTAACAATCTCACATCTGTCATGGATACACTCAAACCCAATCCACGTGTACGAGCATAGCGTAGCAGTATTAAGCATAACGTTGAAGTAACTCCCAAGGGTTTGGTAATAAACAGGGCAATAGGTTCTACCTCATCAACTACTTCCCAATACCCACATGTTATCAACTCGTAACCATGCAATGTTTGAGGGTTGAAACTAATGCATAAAAACTGGGTATGAAAGGGAAATGATCAAAGTGTTACTTGCCTTGCTGATGATCCGTGAAACCTAGAGACTCGAAGTAGCAAGCGGCGCACTCCGGGTAATCTATCGCAAATAAACAAGCATACAATAAGCACTCATCTAATGCACAGGTAAAACTCAAATAAGAGATCTAACCAGAAAATTCAGCTTAAGAACTCCGGTTTGCAAATAGATCAAATCAAACGAAGCAACGAAAGTCAAAAGGCGAAAGAAACAAGCTTTGTTTACTAATCTGGACCTAAGTTAAATTTTACAGTAGCAAAAACTTGTTTGAGTTGGTTAAACGGAAAGAGGGTTTCGAGACGAAACTCTAGGCGCTTGAATCGCCTGATTCCGATAAACGAGCAAAAAGTTATACTAAAACGAAAATCAGATCAGAAATCGCGATCAGAAATAATTGCAGAAAATCTGAGAAAAAGAAAAACGGACGAACAGGCTAACGAACGAACGTTCGCTGTCTGTGGCTAAACGACGAAAATCATTCGTTAAAACGAACGAACGAACGGGCGTTCGCTAAATAAACCAAACCGGGGAAAAAAATATAAACCGATCTATTAAAAAAACCGGGTTCCTAAAAAACCGGGCGGTTTTCTAGAGAATACCGCCGGCAACGGAAAACTACCTCCGGCGAGGTCCGGCGAGGCGAGACGGGCGGCGGCGGCGGCGACTCCGCGGGGCGGCGACGGCGGGGTCGGCTAGGGTGGGGCTAGGGTTTGGGGCGCGGTGGGATGGGGTGGGCTCGGGGACGCACTATTTAAAGGGGGCCGACCAGGCGGAGTCCTGGCCGAATACGGCACGAGGTCGGTTCGCGTTTTTTTAATAATTTCGCGTAGAAAAACAAATAATATAAATACTAAACGGACTCCAAAAATCTCGAAATAAATTTTCCCCGTCCTCTAAAATCAAGCCGGACAGGATGAACATTTATTTGGGGCCTAAATGCAATTTTGAAATACGTGCATTTTTCCTAATTAAAATAAAATAGCGATAAAACTCCAAAATAAAATCTTGTTTGATTTTAATATTAAACCCTCAATATTTCTTTATTTTGGGAAAGTCATTTTATTCCCTCTCTCATATTTTTAGAATAGAAATAACTGAAGATAAAATAATTAAAATCAAATGATCCTATTTTCAAAATTTGAGAAAACTCAAATATGAAAATAACGAAATCTCCAACTGTCTCCGCGGGTCCTTGAGTTGCGTAGAATTTCTTGGATCAAGCCAAAATGCAACAAAATATGATATGCAATGATGATCTAATGTATAACATTCCAAATTGAAAATTTGGAATGTTACAAACCTACCCCCCTTAAGATGAATCTCGTCCTCGAGATTCGGGTTGGCTAGAAGATAGGTGAGGGTGATCCTTCAGTAGATCTTCCTCTCGCTCCCAGGTGGCTTCATCTTCGGTATGGTGGCTCCACTAAACTTTGCAAAACTTGATGACCTTGCTGCGGGTGACTCGGCTGGCATATTCGAGAATCTTGACTGGTTTCTCCTCATAGGTCAAATCACTATCCAACTGAATCGCTTCTAGTGGCACTGTGTCTCTCAGTGGTATATCGGCCATCTCTGCGTGGCACTTCTTCAACTGAGAAACGTGAAACACATCGTGAACTCCTGACAAACCTTCGGGCAATTCCAACTTGTAAGCAACTTCTCCCATACGCTCCAAAACTTTGTATGATCCTACAAAATGTGGCGCTAACTTTCCCTTAACTCCAAAACGCTTAACTCCTCGAAATGGAGATACTCGAAGATAAACTTTGTCTCCATCTTCGTAAGTTGTCTCCTTGCGTTTGGAATCTGCAGAGCTCTTCTGCCTAGACTGGGCTACCTTGAGCCTATCGCGAATCAACTTCACCTTCTGTTCAGACTCTTTAATCAAATCTGGTCCAAACAATTGGCGATCTCCAACTTCATCCCACAACAATGGTGTCCTGCACCTCCTTCCGTACATAGCTTCGAAAGGGGCCATCTTCAAACTGGATTGATAACTGTTGTTGTAAGAGAACTCCACATATGGCAAATTGTCGTCCCAACTAGATCCATAATCTAGCGCACAAGCTCTCAGCATGTCCTCCAGAATCTGATTGACTCTCTCGGTCTGTCCATCTGTCTGCGGATGAAAGGTTGTACTGAACTCAAGCCTGGTACCCAAAGTTTCATGTAACTGATTCCAGAACTTTGAGGTAAACTGGGTTCCTCTATCTGATACAATGCTCCTCCGAACTCCATGCAGACATACGATCCTAGGCATGTATATCTTTGCCAACTTAGTATTGGTATAAATTGTCTTCACTGGGATGAAATGAGCTACCTTCGTCAAACAATCGACTACAGCCCATATCGAGTCATAGCCTGAACAAGTCCTGGGCAATCCCGTGATAAAATCCATGCCTAGCTTATCCCACTTCCATTCGGGTATTGGCAATGGCTGTAGCAATCCTGCTGGCTTCTGATGCTCTGCCTTCACTCTCTGACATACATCACATACTGCTACATACTCCGCAATATCCTTCTTCATTCCGGTCCACCAGGAAGTGTCCTTCAGATCCAGATACATCTTGGTATTTCCTGGGTAAATCGAATACGGCGAATCATGGGCCTCTTTCAGAATCAACTTCCTGATCTCCGGGTCATTAGGCACATAAACGCAGTCCTCAAACCATAGGGTATCGTGCTCATCCTCACGAAAACCTTTAGCTTTTCCTGTGCTCATCTTCTCCTTTATCTCGGCAATCTCCTTGTCAGTCTTCTGAGCTTCTCTGATCTTATCCATCAAAGTAGACTGAATCTCCAATGCTGCTACATAGCCTCTCGGAACTATCTCCAAACATAGTTCACGAAGATCCTCGGCTAACTCCTTCGGTAACTCTCCGGTCATGAGTGTGTTGACATGGCTCTTGCGGCTCAACGCATCGGCTACTACGTTAGCCTTTCCGGGGTGATAATGCAATCTCATATCATAATCCTTGATGAGCTCCAACCATCTCCTTTGCCTGAGGTTTAACTCCTTCTGCGTGAAAATGTACTTCAAACTCTTATGATCCATGTACACCTCACAATGGTTTCCAATGAGAAAATGTCTCCATGTCTTCAATGCATGCACTACAGCTGCTAACTCTAAATCATGTGTAGCATAATTCAACTCATGGGGCTTATGCTATCGTGAGGCATACGAAATAACTCTTCCCTCCTGCATAAGCACTGCTCCAAGTCCTCGACGAGAAGCATCGCAATATACTTTATAATCCTTGCACTGATCTGGCAGAATCAACACTGGTGATGTAACCAAACGTTTCTTCAACTCCTGGAAACTGGCCTCACATTCCTCAGTCCATTTAAACTTGGTGTCCTTCTTTAACAACTCCGTCATGGGCTTTGCTATCTTTGAGAAATTCTCAATGAACCTCCGGTAGTATCCTGCGAGTCCAAGAAAACTCCGGATCTCTCCCACTGTTATGGGGGCTTCCCAATTTGTCACAGTGACAACTTTGGTTGGGTCTACTGCTATTCCTTCTCCGGATATAACATGTCCGAGTAATCCAACTTCCTTTAACCAAAATTCACATTTGCTGAACTTGGCGTATAACTGATGTTCTCTGAGCTTCCCAAGTACCAAACCCAAATGTTCCTTATGTTCCTCTTCATTCTTTGAGTAGACCAAAATATCATCAATGAACACCACGACGAACTTATCCAGAAACACCATAAACACCTTGTTCATCATGTTCATGAAATAGGCAGGTGCGTTAGTCAGACCAAATGACATAACGGTATACTCATACAACCCGTACCTGGTGGTAAAAGCCGTCTTAGTTATATCCTGCTCTCGAGTCTTCAACTGGTGGTATCCTGATCGCAGATCGATCTTGGAAACTACCTTAGCTCCTTGCAATTGGTCAAACAAGTCATTGATCATCGGCAGTGGGTACTTGTTCTTGATTGTCACTTTGTTCAATCCTCGATAATCAACAACCATTCTCTACGATCCATCCTTCTTCTCCACTAGAAGCACTGGTGATCCCCAAGGTGAAGAACTTGGGCGAATATAGCCTTTATCCATTAGCTCCTTTATCTGCTTCTTAATTTCCTCTAAATCTTTTGCGAGCATCCTCTATGGTCTCTTTGATATTGGTACTGTGCCTGCCAAAAGCTCAATCAAAAACTCAATGTCTCTATTCGATGGCATGCCTGGCAACTCTTCTGGAAATACGTCAAGAAAATCCTTCACGACTGGTACTTCCTCCTGATAAGGAATTTATTCGAGTCCTCTTCGGCACATGTCAGGATACATACTTGATCCTTCTACCTTCTGGCATGGAAAGCAAAATCGACTTACTAGCTCATTCAATGTTCCCTCCATACTTAGATAACCAATCCATGTGTTGTTGTTGTTGTTGCTGCTGCTGTTGTTGTTGCTGTTGTTGTTGCTGTTGCTGTTGCTGTTGCTGTTGCTGTTGTTGTTGTTGTTGTTGTTGTTGTTGTTGTTGTTGTTGTTGTTGTTGTTG
>NC_057810.1:347026302-347027967 GCF_018294505.1 Triticum aestivum
AGGTGATTCAAACGCCTGGAGTTTCGTAACGAAACCGCCGTTCCGACTAACCAACTTTCACAGAGTTTTGCTACTGTGAAATTTTGACCTAATTTCAGATTTCTAAACCGAGTCGTTCTCTCTCGAGTTCCGACTTTCGATGCCTTATTTGATTCGATTCTTTTGCAACCAGGGTTCTTAAGTTGAACTCTCTGGTTAGATCTTTTATTCGAGATTTCCCTGTGCATTAGATGAGTACTTATTGTATGCTTGTTGTTTGTCTGCGTTAGATCACCCGGAGTGCGCCGCTTGTTACTTCGAATCTCTAGGTCACGCGGATCATCAGCAAGGCAAGTAACACTTGATCATATCTTTCCTACTACCCAGTTTATTGCATTAGATCAAACCCTCAAACACTTGCATTGTTTAGGATCTAAATTAAATTGTGGGATTGGGAAGTAGAATTGAGGTAGTACCTATTACCTGTTACTTATGAAACCTTGGGAGTTACTTCTACGTTTGCTTATTATGCTATGCTATGCTAGTAGACGTGGATTGGGTGAGTGAATATCCATGATAGATGTGAGATTGTTAATTAATGGTTTATCTAAGGTGGCAACCTAAACACACATCTGGGTGGATTGAGGTACCTGGTTTCCATCAGGACTTGCCTGTATTTCTTCGGACCGCCACCCAGGCTCTAAGGGATCATAAGATATTTCAAACTGGAAACTTCCGTGTGCAGCCACAAGCCAATTATGGGCTCTGGCGTAGTTGATTAAGTTGTGCGAACTCTTACGGGTAGGCTAGCTGATGTAGGGGATGTAGGTTGGTACGGTCTACCCACATGTAAGGTGCTAGCGCTTCTGAAAGACTATGTCTCGGTCATCCGTTTCTCAAACACCATGTAGTGCGAGAATCAAGCAGAGGCGATCGAGTCTTGTGGGGAAAAGTGTGCAAACCTCTGCAGAGTGTATAAACTAATCATGATTAGCCGTGTCCCCGGTTATGGACGTTTTGAGTATCTGGTAATTGAATATCATGTGAATCTCAACATGTTACCTCTAATAAAAGCTATTGGGTTTTAAATGAGTACTTTTAATTGGGATTGAGGATGCTGTCAACCATTCTCAATGTTTAACAGCCACCATGATAGTTAAACAAAGTTATTCCTTTGATGTAGGGAAAAATTGGCTTTTCGCAAAACTGTAACCATAGAGCCTTACCACCAGCCAAATATGCATGTAGTATAGGCTCATTGTTTCATTACTCTCTATGTGTTACCTTGCCAGCATATTCCATGTGCTAACCCGTTTTCGGGCTGCAACTTTCACGTTGCAGACTTTTCAGACGACGAGTAAGGTATTTAGGTCGTGGTTCTATACTCAGTGATGCCGATGGAGTTGATGGACTCACTTATCTTCCAAGCCTTCTGCTGTTATCGTTATTAGATGGCCTTAAGCCATATTTATTGTAATAAGTCCTCTTCTGGACAATCGATGTAATAAGTGTGTGATTGCTACTCTGCTATAAATCCTTCGAAGTACTGTGTGGTGTCAGCATTACTGATCCAGGGATGACACCTGAGCACAGAGACTTGATCCATTCGGGTCTGGTCGCTACATTGTTGTTGTTGTTGTTGTTGTTGTTGTTGTTGTTGTTGTTGTTGTTGTTGTTGTTGTTGTC
>NC_057810.1:347028067-347048086 GCF_018294505.1 Triticum aestivum
GTGTTGTTGTTGTTGTTGTTGCTGTTGTTGTTGTTGTTGTTGTTGTTGTTGTTGTTGTTGTTGCTGCGACAGGTGTAGCCGGCGGTGGTGTTGGAAGACGCCCGAGTAATTCATTAAACTTGTTATCGATCTTTGTTTTGAACATCTTCTCAATGCCATTTATGTTCTCCAAGGCCTCTTCAAATCTGTTTAGCACATCTTGCACCCGTCCACTCGTCATTTGCTGAAATTTATCATGTAGCTGTTTGTTCGTCATGTTTTCCCAACCAGTCTGATCGGCATGTGATTCTATCATGGTTAGCAGCAATGGAAACACACAAGAATATGATCCTACAGACTACTAGGAAGTGGTTGTGGTGGTGGTGGTGGTGGTGTGTCACAAATCCGTCAAGCGAATCTCAAATTCTTACTAGTTCTGACCCAGCAGCAGGTGGTGATCGGCAAGCGTTGTAGTCAAAACTCTTAAAGCTTGGTTAGAGCGATGGCCAGGAAGAGTCAAACGCACGACTTGGATATATGTGGAGCTGGGAAGGCTTATGATATGGTAGAAAAAAGGGTTGGCAATAATCAATTCAGATATGCAAAGTTGAATAAACGTTCAACGATGGTACTGTGCTGGTCCTAGGCTAGACCGTACTAGAGACGCGAGCCTAGAACACTAACAAAATCACGGCGCTGCAGGTAAACAAGGGAGGAGCACTCTCTGAATTTTTTTCTTTTTTTTCTTTTCCTTTTGCACTTTTTTCCTCTCTTTTTTGCTCCGCAACAATTTTTTTTCGAAAAAGTCTACAAATGGTCTAAAAACTGCCTAGCCAGATTTTTTTAAACTGGAACTATTTTTCTACTGCAGGTAGCACGGAATTTCGAGAGTCCTACTCTGTCACGACTCGGAGTATGGCATGATCTGGAAATCGACAACAAAGTAATAAATACTGGACTCGGACTAGGACCGGTGGCGAAGATGAATCTGGTGGAACTCGGACTGGTGGCGGAGTTGAATCTGATGGAACTTGGACTGGTGGTGGATATATATTACAGGTCGACTCGGATTGGCGGCGAATATGTGGTTGTGGTATATGGAAACGGCGATGATGATGATGCGATGGTGATATATGGCAGCGGCGATGATGATGATGCGGTGGTGATATATGGCAGCGGCGACGTGACAACCTATGAATAGAACTCGAAACACTAAAGGACTAGACGCTAAGACCAACAAGTGAACACGACGATGCAACCGTAAATTCAACAAAGAAAAAATCTAAAAAGATTATGGAAAGGCTTAGATTGGTTTGGTTATGATGAACTAACCCTAAAATTATTATTTCTGGCTTTTTCGTGGACTATAGGTATGAATAACAGACTCGATCCAAACTATGAAAAACTGGAAAATCTCACCGAGCAAACTGAAAATATGATACCACTTGATAGAGGTGAAGGTGTCCCGATGTTTCGATTTGATGGTGGCTATCAATTTCTGTGGGAGTCGACCTTGACGATTCGACTACGAACGTGCGAGACGTCGCGCCTTAGCAATCGCTAAACCAACTTCTGAGGGGTTAGTGACAACGCTGGAGCACAATCAACCTGACCACGAGGGTCTGTTTTCCTGTGAGCAAACGAAGAACAAGCAAGAAACTAAGATTGCAATCTAGATATTGCAAATATAAGAGGAAAGCTTTAATAATGAAGGTAGTATTCTGTGACGCCTTTGTCTGGTCGTTGAACACAAACGAAGTACGCGAAGTTGCAGCTATGGCGAAATTTTAATCTAAACAAATCCCAAAGCTAAACGACGCCCGAAGGGTTGTATATATGGAGGAAGAGGGGATGAATTTCGTGACCCTTGGAAAAGGGGTCCGAAACCAACCCTATCTCTTGTTTCCCCACACATATGGACTCTAAAAATAGCCTATACTTATGTATTTTGAAATTACATGGGCCTGGTCCAATAATAAGGTGACACAGCACCTATAATAGCCCCTGGATGAATTTTGTGAAGTGGCATCTTGTATATTCCGTCCAAGCCTTCATGCACTCATTACGGTGGCTTCATTGTCCTAAAATCATCACTTGAAACTCCAGGCTTGTTCCCTTGTGCATGCCATCATCTTCATGCTTGTTCTTGCTCCAATGTTCATCCTTCTTCAAGTTAGGCCCTTCATTTGTAAGCAAAACAAATGTATCCAATTTAGGCGGCATCATATTCTCATGAACATTAGAATGATTACCAAGAAAGGAAAGTACCTGGTAATTTAATTGGCGTGCGCGAGCTCTAGTAATTGGTCCAGTATGTATTGTAGCAGGGGTTGCTGGTGTAACAATGGTATTGATGTCCTCATCACCCTAGACTGGAATACTGTCTCTTTCTCATCCTCACCGACCAAGATAGCTCTATCACCTCAAATTCCTATGGGTTCTAGAGGGTTGTTCCTAGAATCTTCTAGAAAGTCAAAACCAAGACCTAGACCTTTACTCACCTTTGACTTATCTAAAATCATGTTTAATCTTGTCTTCCCACTTGAGAGCTTTTCTAGGGTTGTCTTGTGAAAGTGCAATTATCCCTAGGTGGTTTTGGTAATTCCTAACAACATATAGCTCATTGAGCTAATGCTATCTCAAGATTAATATTTCAGGAAAGCTCAATGATTGGCATGGCATGGATGAGAGAAGTGGACCCCTCAAAATGCTAAGGACAAAAGGATTGGCTCAAGCTCAAGCTCAAGACTCTACATTTTCTATTTTAGTGATCCAAGATCACATTGAGTCTATAGCAAAAGCCAATACTATAGAGGAGGGATGAGGTGTTGCTTAATGAGGCTCTTGCTCAAAGTTTTTAGTGATATGCTCCAAAGCCCTCAACTACTTTCTCACATCCACATATGACCTAAACCAAAAGTCAAACTCGGCCCCACCGATTATTTCTATCCGGCGCCACCGAGTTCAGATGTCATAGCCACTGCCACAAACCCTAGGCAAATCGGTCTCACCGATAGGGATCTCGGTCTCACCGAGATGTGGTTGCAATCTCTCTGTTTCCCTTCGTAACGTTTCGGTCCCACCGAGATGAGCGATCGGTCCCACGGAGATTGCAATGTAAACTCTTTGTTTCCCTTTCGTAACATTTTGGTCTCACCAAAAAGAGCGAATCGGTCCCATCGAGTTTACCTGACCAACTCTCTGGTTAGCTTATTATCAAAATTGGTGTCACCGAGTTTATGTAATCGGTCTCACCGAGATTATGTTATGCCCTAACCCTAACCATATCGGTCCTACCAAGTTGCATGTCGGTCCCACCGAAAATCCTAACGGTCACTAGATTTGCTGAATCGGTCCGACCGAGTTTCTCAATCCGGTCCCACCGAGATTGGAAAGTTGTGTGTAACGGTTAGATTTTGTGTGGAGGCTATATATACCCCTCTACCTCCTCTTCATTTGTGGAGAGAGCCATCAGAACGAACCTACACTTCCACTTACATTTTCTGAGAGAGAACCACCTACACTTGTGTTGAGGCCAAGATATTCCATTCCCACCATATGAATCTTGATCTCTAGCCTTCCCCAAGTTGCTTTCCACTCAAATCTTCTTTCCACCAAATCCAAATCCTGTGAGAGAGAGTTGAGTGTTGGGGAGACTATCATTTGAAGCACAAGAGCAAGGAGTTCATCATCAACACACCATTTGTTACTTCTTGGAGAGTGGTGTCTCCTAGATTGGCTAGGTGTCACTTGGGAGCCTCTGACAAGATTGTGGAGTTGAACCAAGGAGTTTGTAAGGGCAAGGAGATCGCTTACTTCGTGAAGATCTACCGCTAGTGAGGCAAGTCCTTCGTGGGCGACGAGCATGGTGGGATAGACAAGGTTGCTTCTTCGTGGACCCTTCGTGGGTGGAGCCCTCCATGGACTCGCGCAGCCGTTACCCTTCGTGGGTTGAAGTCTCCATCAACGTGGATGTACGATAGCACCACCTATCGGAACCATGACAAAAACATCCGTGTCTCCTATTGCGTTTGCACTCTCCAAACCCTTCCCTTTACATTCTTGCAAGTTGCATGATTCACTTTTCGCTGCTCATATACTCTTTGCATGCTTGCTTGAATTGTGTTAAGATTGCTTGACTTGTCCAAAGTTGCTAAAATCTGCCAAGAAGTAAAATTGGGAAAAAGATAGATTTTATTTGGTCAAGTAGTCTAATCACCCCCCTTCTAGACATACTTTCGATCCTACATCTTGAGGTAAGCTACTTCTTTTGCATAGGAAGCACACGATAAACATTCTTTTAAGGAGGACATCCTCACAGCTCTCGCATATCTATCCTTGTAGGCCTGAATCTCAAGTTTTAAACCCTCACAAGACACACAATCTACACTCACTGAATTTGCTACACCCTTGCCAAACCTGACCCGAAATGCATCATGCATTGCAACTAGATCATTCTAAAGTATGGTATAGAAAGTACAAGTCATAGCAGAACTAGAAGAAGCATCCACTATTGCAGGATGCTGCTAACGCGACACTACGATTAGCGACCCCTCGACGAAACTATGTGCGATGCAATAGTCACAAACAGTGGTGTAAAAAACCATCAAAAAAGGTGCAAAACGTTTGCGATGACGGATGCATCAAACACGGTTCAGATTTTGGTTGCGTGTGCGATGCAGGGCATAAGGTTCAGTTAAATTAACTGTTTGCAATGAGGAGGAACAAAAGAAACGGGCTGCCAGATGAAGGTGTGTGGGATATACAGCATACACTTCACTCGGATGAACTATTTGTGATTAGCAACATAAAAGAAACGGCCAACCAGGTCAAGGTGTGTGCGATATACGACATGCGCTTCGCTCGGATGAATTGTTTGCGTTGAGACAAGAGAACAGAAACAGTTCAATATAACAAGATGTGTGTTATACGTGGAAAACAGGTCTGTAATCAGAAATGTGTGCGAAGAGCGATAATAACATAGACGATTGCTTCTAATAAGACGTATGTGATATCCTCTATCTACACAACATCTATTGGCCATTGGGGGACGGGCGGTCATCCGGATATGCCATAAGGATGCAAAGAGGCATCCTATATCAGCAAGGACTAGCTGTTCCACCACTAGCTCATGTAAGAGAACTCTCAAGTTAAGTGTGCTCTGGTTGGAGCAGCCATCAGATGGGTGACTGGATGGGAAGTTGTGTCGATGTTAAATTAACTGATAGGATGGGTCATATCTATCAAATTAAATGACTGACATGACCCATCCCATGAGTTAATTTAACCTCGAGGTCCTTGTTTCTATTTTTATTTTATTTTTTAACACATGTTAAAGAAGCTCTACCGCATTACCTTTTGACAATGTGTATACGTGCCATACAATTGCTCCAGCTGACCTATTTGTGATGGAATAAGCTGTGTGTGTTGTGGGCAAACGCTTGCTAGTGTACAATCATTTGCGATTGATGAATTCATCACCGATCGGTTCCCTACTGTGGTATGTGTTCATCTCATCATCATCTACTTCTTGTGCTAGCTTGATGTTCCTTATATGCTATGTTTCCATTATAAAGCCTGTTCAAATACAAAACAAATATGCCAAAAAAACTACTTAAATTAGCAGTAGTAAGTGTATAAAAGTTAGCAGCAGCGCCGCGATAGCAGTAGCGCGTCTAGGCAAAGCGCGCCAGAGCTACTAGCAGTAGCGAGCTTCCGCTAACAGTGCTGCTGCTACACTTGTGTAGCAGTAGCGCCGGTGAGCACGCGCTACTGCTATGTGTTAGCTGTAGTGCCTTATTAGTAGCGCCTATCCCCACGCTACTGATACATCTAAAACCCGCGCTGCTGCTAGCCTTTTCCCTAGTAGTGTTAGTTGATGTCGTTTTATGAACACGCCACCGTTTCCCGCCATTTCCTCACCTGTTTCCCGCCACCCAACGATATTGCGCATAAACCAAGGCACGGCGCAATGCATGGATGCAACAAGCACAACCTGTAGCACATCCACCTTTTCCAAGCATGCCAACCCACCAAAGCGCCACCTCTGCCATCAACCTCGTCGACGAGGAAAACCAAAAGGCGCCACGACCAGTCGAGGCCGCGGCGCTCCCGGGCAATGCGATGGACGATGCTGTCATGGGCGTCATCGCCAGGGTTGAGCAGACCCTTGGCGCATGGCGCTTCAGCGCCACGGATCAAGATAGGCATGTCAGCGCTGAGAGGCTGCAGCTCGCCGCACAACATGATCGATCGCGCGCTGCAGAGCAAGCAAGGCGTGTCCGCACCGATAGGATGTGGCTCTCCACATGGTGAGACAGGTTGAGCACCTAAGAGCGAGAGGCGTGGCATGCTGCACAGCAAGAGCGGATCCATCGGCGCTTGCCTACTGTCGACAGGGCGTTGTAGCTGGGTACACGTCGCGCCATTACCCCCATTCCTCGCCAGGAGTGAGCATAGGCCCTCTGCACTGTACTTGCACCAGAGGCCGGCCGCGATGTACTTGCACTGGACGCCCGCCGGGCCGTTCGCATGGGTCGCGTCGTTTGTCTTGTCCGCGGCCCGCTCAATGCCAACGCGTTGGTCGGTTGGCTCGATCGCCTCCTGGCCCCAGGTGTCCACCTGGGCATAGTAGAGGAAAATGTCCGTCGCATCCTCGAGGTGGTGATCTATGATGAAATAGCCAACTTGGAGCTCGAGATCGTGCTCCAGATGTACCACGAGCGTGTCGACCGCTTGGACGAATGCCTACACGAGTTCAGGCAGAGCCAAGAGCTACCATAGGCAAGAGCTGCTGGTCATTGTCTCATGGACGCGTTTTATTTTGTTGAGTTGTTTCGACGTGGATAGCTATGTATTCACAGCAATCATTTTGCTCTGTTTATTGCTCTGTTTTAATGTGTGTACTCTGTTTTCCGTTCTTATATGTTCTGTTTCAATGTGTATTTATACGCTTTCTATTTTGTATATGTGGATGATAACAGATAGATTCACATTAGTATACAAAAACAGATAGAAAATGGAACTCATTATATATATAATATTAATTATTCATTAGTTCATCACAGAATATATATAATATCATCACATATACGTGATGATACTTAACTACTAGGTAAAATGCATAAAATTGAAAACAAACAATACTAAAACTAATAATCCCTCCTAGGGCCAGTATTCCAACAGCCCCTCGCCAGCAGATCCCTGGTGCGTGGCGTCTTCCCAGCGCGGAGGTAGTACTCCGCCTCCTCCGCCACGCTGTGGTTGACGTACCGATCTGCCTCTTGCAAGCGGACGAGCGCGAACGATCTTGCGATTTCGTTGGGCGCCCACCGAAGCTTCTCGTCGATGGCACGCTGGAGCTTATCGGCCCAGATCCACGCAGCGATGAAGCACCTAGCACCTTTGGCCTTCCCTGCGAAGTACATGTCTTCATATGCTTCCTCCGCAGGACGACGTGCCCGCCCCCAATGTTCCGCCGCCTCCTTTTTTCAGGCGGCATCACGAGCTTCACAGGGCGCTTGGTACCTACCATCCTCCTCCGCCATCTCCTTCTTGAAAGCCACTTTCCTAGCTTTCTCAGCCGGCGGCAGCGACTTCCAAAGACAAAGATCATACTGGCCCCAAAACAAATCCAAAGTTGGGGGGTCCGGCGCAACCTCGTCGAGTGACGCGTAGGGATCCTCGTCGCTGCTCTTTGAGTGAGCATCCTCGGGGGGCGGAGACTGCTCGTTGGCGCATGGGCAGATCGGCGGGGCCATGGCAGAGATTTGAGAGAGAGAGAGAGAGAGAGAAAGAAAGAAAGAAAGAAAGAAAGAGAGAGAGAGGGCGAGCAAGGGGAGGATGTAGATGAGAATGCAGGCGGGACAAAGTGAGAAAGGTATTATTTATTGGCGGCCGGAATGTAGATCGACGGGAACAGTACACACACCGGTCGCTGGAATTTACGAGTACTGTAGTTGAATTACACACGATTGTCGCAGCAAAATCCGTGTGTCAACATAATAGCTAACGGTTCCCAATGCAGAACCATGTCTGATTAATAACATCCGCCACTCACCTTCCAAACCTTGAGGCGTAAAATAGTGCCAATCGTGTGGGGGCCGGTTGTCTTGCCAGATTTTACATCTTGTTTTTTGAACACCAGATATTTACATCGTTTGATGATTTTTTCAATTCGCACACAAGTACACAAATATGATTTTTCAAACCGTTATGGTTAGCTGTTGTATGTAGATGTAGTTGAAATTTCAATTACGGTCACTAAATGGCTAGAAAGTCACTAAAATGTCTTCAAAAGGTCAAATGACCCCTGAAATTTTCCAAATTTTCACATGACAGTTGTATTAGTGCACGTTACATGTAGAAAAATATTGAAGGTCGTAAGTGGAAGCTATCTCCCATTCGTCATCAAACATGCATTGTTCCCTCTCGGAACCACGAGCCTTCTCGTGAGTTGCTCCGGTTTGTGAGGGGTGTGTGTCCAAACTTTCGTCAAACAGGACAATTCGTTTACCACATCAACTTGGTGGCATGATATTAAATCAAGCAAGGTTTCATGTTTTTCTGATCATTTTTATTTTTTTGAATTAAAATGCCATGGCACTCGATGCATGTGTCCATGCCGTGAAACCAATATGTTTGAAAATTCCTTCTAATTTACTGCACATGGAATTAACTCACAGACAAGTACACAAATATGTTTTTCCAAAATGTTATGGTTAGCCGTTGCATGTAGATGTAGTTCAAATTTGAATTACGGTCATTGAATGGCTAGAAAATCACTTAAATATCTTCAAAAGGTCAAATGACCCCTGAATTTTTCCAAATGTTTACATGACAGTTGTATTAATGCACGTTACTCGTAGAAATTTTTTGAAGGCCGTAAGAGGAAGCTATCTCCCGTTTGTCATCAAACATGCATAGTTCCCTCTCGGAACCACGAGCCTTCTAGTGAGTTGCTCCGATTTGTGAGGGGTGTGTGTGTCCAAACTTTCGTCAAACAGGCCATTTTTTTACCACATCATCTTGATGGCATGACATTACATCAAGCAAGGTTTCATGTTTTTTGATCACTTGTTTATCTTTTGGAATTAAAATGCCATGACACTCCATGAACGCGTCCATGCCGTGAGACCAATATGTTTGAAAATTCCTTCTAATTTACTGCACATGGAATTAACTCGCACACAAGTACACAAATATGATTTTTCAAACCATTATGGTTAGCGATTGCATGTGGATGTAGTTCAAATTTGAATTACGGTCATTAAATGGCTAGAAAATCACTTAAATGTCTTCAAAAGGTCAAATGACCCTTGAAATTGTCCATATTTTCACATGACGGTTTTATTAGTGCATGTTACACATAGAAAATTTTTGAAGGCCGTAAGAGGAAGCTATCTCCCATTCGTCATCAAACATGAATTGTTCCCTCTCGGAACCACGAGCCTTCTAATGAGTTGCTCCGGTTTGTGAGGGGTGTGTGTCCGTACTTTCGTCAAACATGCCAATTTTTTTGCCACATCATCTTGGTGGCATGACATTAGATCAAGCAAGGTTTCATGTTTTTCGTATCATTTTTAAAATTTTTGGAACTAAAATGCCATGGCACTCCATGCATGTGTCCATGCCGTGAGGCCAATATGTTTGAAAATTCCATCTAATTTACTACACATGGACTTAACTCGTCGACAAATACACAAATATGATTTTTTTAAACCGTTATGATTAGTTGCATGTACATGTAGTTCTAATTTGAATTACGGCCATTAAATGGCTAGAAAATCACTTAAATGTCTTCAAAAGGTCAAATGACCCCTGAAATTTTCCAAATCTTCACATGACAGTTGTATTAGTGCATGTTACACGTTGAAAAAATTTGAAGGCCGTAATAAGAGGAAGCTATCTCCCGTTTGTCATCAAATTGCATAGTCCCCTCTCGGAACCACAACCCTTCTAGTGAGTTTCTCCGGTTTGTGTGGGTTGTGTGTCCAAACTTTTGTCAAAAGAGGACAATTTTTTACCACATCATCTTGGTGGCATGACATTACATCAAACATTTTCTGATCTCTTTTTATATTTTTGGAATTAAAATGCCATGGCACTCCATACACGTGTCCGTGCCGTGAGACCAATATGTTTTAAAATTCCTTTTAATTTGCTGCAGATGGAATTAACTCGCACACAAGTACACAAATATGATTTTTCAAACTGTTATTGTTAGCCGTTGCATGTACATGTAGTTCTAATTTGAATTACAGTCATTAAATGCTAGAAAATCACTTACATGTCTTCAAAAGGTCAACTGACCGCTGAAATTTTCCAAATTTTCACATGACAGTTGTATTAGTGCATGTTACACATAGAATAATTTGAAGGCCATAAGAGTAAGCTATCTCCCGTTCGTCATCAAATATGCATTGTTCCCTCTCGGAACCACGAGCCTTCTAGTGAGTTGCTTCGGTTTGTGAGAGGTGTGTGTCCAAACTTTCGTCAAACATGCCAAAAATTTTACCACCTCATCTTGGTGGCATGAAATTACATCAACCAAGGTTTCCTGTGTTTCTGATCTTTTTTTTAATTTTTTAGAATTTAAATGCCATGGCACTCCATGCTTAATTGTGTCATAGCCCTTAGACCAATATGTTTGAAAATTCCTTCCAATTTACTGCACATGGAATTAAATCACACACAAGTACACAAGATATGACTTTTTAAACCATTATGGTTAGCTGTTGGATTTACATGTAGTTCAAATTTCAATTGCGGTCATTAAATGGCTTGAAAATCAGTTAAATGTCTTAAAAGATCAAATGACCCCTGAAATTTTCCAAAATTTGACATGACAGTTGTATTAGTACTACAAATTTTCTCGTACATTTAAAACACCATCCGTTGCCATGTTACTCCAAATTTGTCTTTCACAGCTAATAAAAAATATCTGCAACATCACACGCATTTGTTTTGTAGGAATCGTTTGCAATGAAAATTTTTGGGTCTATTTAAGTCTTCCTCCTTAAGCTTCACCGGCATCTGCTCCAGTGCCAGCTACCCCCGAATCCACAAATCCTGATCCCCATCCTGCACCCCCTTCTTGCAAAGATGACACCGTGGAAACACTTTATGAAGGCCCATATGATGGCCGCATCCCCCTCGAGCGCCACCGCCTCCGCTGAGAGCGCGGCCGCCTACGCCGGGAGTGCCACCACATCCACATTGAGCTCGGCCGCTTTCGCCGAGAGGGCGTCTACGGCAGCCGACAGGGCAGCTGCTGTAGCCGAGACTGCTGTAGTTCCTGCTGCAATGGCGGCTACAAACACCGAGAGTGCTCAAGTTGCCGTCCGTGCCGCTGATGTTTCCCTGGCCTAGGTCGAGGCCATCCACGCCAAGATATTCCAGGCCACCTCGGAATCCACCATGCAACCCACGTCTGAAATGGCGGCGGTGGCTATGAAGCACCTGCTTCCTCATGAGGTCGTCGAGCAAGAGCTGGAGATGCAGGAGGCGGCAGAGATCAAGGAGCGCCGGGAGGAGGAGTTGTGCGTGGCCCAGGTCGAGGTAGAGAAGAATCTGTCCATCGGGAATTGGCGGCAGAGTACCAACGCAAGCTCTGGCACAGCCACTACTATGAGTACTACTACCTTGAGGGCGTCGCTGAGGACGAGGATGAGGACGTGGTCGACTTCAGCAGGGGGATGCGGAGTCCACCAATGGCGGCATGTCGCCAGGACAAGTCATTGATGTCTCATCTCACACCAGCGATGCATAGGCCGGTTCGGCAGCGGATTTGTTAAAATTATTTGTACTTAGGCTTTGTTTTTAATGCTGGTCTTTTGTTAGAGAAATGGTTAGGTCAACTAGCTCTGTTTAATTACTAAAATTGCTCGATTCAGTACGTCTTGTCTGTGTCTTGTACACTCTTTTGTTTGCCGATGTTAAATTATGCAATGACGTACCCAGGGAAATTTCCACCAAAATTTGAATTATCAAACTCATCCCATGCGCGTTAAGAAGATGAACCGTTTGCGATGCACACTATCATTCAAAGTGAATGGTGTCCTGCGGCACTGCGTGCAAAGTTTCCCTCCACATTTCAATTTTTTTGTCCTACTGCCGAAATATCTACCCTCCCCCC
Organism: Triticum aestivum; assembly: GCF_018294505.1. Taxonomy (NCBI): domain Eukaryota; kingdom Viridiplantae; phylum Streptophyta; class Magnoliopsida; order Poales; family Poaceae; genus Triticum; species Triticum aestivum. The sequence goes on from NC_057810.1 coordinate 347,040,183, forward strand.
TTCCCCATCCCCTTTTCTCCCCGACCACAAGTCACATTTCCCCTGTTTCCCCCTTCATTCCTTCTTTCCTAAGCTATAGCCTCTTCCTCGCTTGCTTCCTCGCTCTCGTCGTCTCGCATCCTACCGCTGGGGTCGCCAAGGTCTTCTTCAAAGACCTCTCCAGCAGTTCCTCCTCCGACAATGACTCCTTCACCACCCAGGTATGCCTCTCTTTTCTCTCTCAGGCTATGACATGGAATGAAGGATTTTTACCCGGTGGTCGATTTGAATTTCTTCCTCTTGTAGTTCCATAGGACCATCAGTTGCAATGAATGGAGCGGGGTGGCTGAATATCTGTCTGCTTGTCACCATCAATCTCCATGCGTGAAGCTAGTTGCATTTGAATCTCTGGACAGTGGGAGCAAGTTTCTGGCATGTGCAGAGAAGGTTAGACCCTCTTTTGCTGTTACAAAACATTTGTTAGATGTGATTTAGACACCGTCACGGTTTCAACCAAACGCATCCTAAGACAGTGTCATAGTTTGTACCTAGTATCTAAAAATGTTGCCATCTCATCAGCAGTGCCATTAGAAAATTATTTGGCACTGCTTCAACAGTTTGTGGAGCCAACTTGTCCACACATCCAAGCAGCCAAGCAGTAAAATACTAAATCTTTATGGCATGAACGAACTGGGTGTTGGAGCAACTAGGTACTCTGGATTTCGGGTTCCTGATTGTTTTCCGCTGCATCGGCTCGCCAGTGCAGGGCGCCGGTGCGAGATGTAGCAACAGTTGTCTTTACACTGGTTTTGGCATACATAGTGGACGACCTTAGTGCTATTAGTTCTATGTTACTAAATTTCTGCATGTACACACCTGTTAGTATCAATTTACTGTCATCCAAACACTGTTGTTATGCTGTTGCAGTTATATTTACCTTCCTCTTAAGATGTTCAATTTGTTATTTATAGTACATGAGTAAGAACTTGTAGTGTTGTTGTTGTTAATTATAGCTTCTAATGTTTCAAAATTTGGTTGTTGTCTCAGTAGCAATTAATTGATTTGCACATTGATCTTTTTGAGAAGATATGTCATAATTAACCTATTTCTTCAGTTTTTCAAAATAAGTATTGGTGATTTTCTATGTTGCTATAAACCCATTTTCCTTACAATTGTTACTGATCTTGTTTTAAATATCATAGGATGAACGGAAGTGTTCTTACTTGGAGTGGGTTGATCAAGACTGGCCACAGTCTTTGGAGATGTGCCTAGCAAAGTTCTAGAGCATGTATGAGGAAGGGAACAGAGGTAGGCTTAGAGAAAGTGTTGTCAACGCTGAAGAATATTTGAAGATGCGGGATAAAAAGAGGAATGTGGAGAATGAGCTCAGATTTTTTAAATCAGACTTTGCTAAGACGGCGTCGACGAAGGAGGAGGCACCTTCCTAACTGGCCAGTGCAAAATAGGTTCTTACTGAACTGAAAGCAGAGGTGGATAAGGCGAGCCTGGATGATCTCGATTAGGGAAATGAGTATATCGTTCTAATATTGTTCTAATATTGTTCTTATGAAGTTGCACTATCTATATGATGTACTATGCTCTTTTCTGGTAGCTATCGTGCTATGATGTTAAAATGTATCTATGTGCCTAATATGAAATTGGCAAACAGTTGTTCGATATGAAATATGAATATGCGTAATACTGGAATTATTAATTGTAAACTAATAAACCTGCTAAATGGGTCAGGGAACTTTGCAAACGGTTCTAGAAGTGAAAGCGCTTGTGATGAATAGCCCAATGCCACACAGTTTTCTTCATCAAATCGTGTGTGATGTAGTTGATAAAAGCAAATGATTAATCAAGGCAGAGCGTGTGTGATAGTTACACCTATCACACATGAGCCTATACATAAACCTATGTGGGATGTACATACGAACGGAAACGTCTTCCCTGGATTGACCATCTGGGATGTACATATGAACGGAAACATTTTCCCTGGATTGACTGTGTGGGAAGTACATACGAATGGAAACCTTTTCCCTGGATTAACTATGTGGGGTGTACATAAGAATGGAAATGTGCTCCTTGGATTGACTGTGTGTGATATACATACGAATGGAATTGATTTTCCGGGATTCACCGTGTGGGATGTACATATGAACGGAAACAATTGGGTTTCATGCCTCGCCCGATCGCACACGAGCTCATTTTTCCCCAGCCTGTGTGCCAGGAGGGCCTATCCCCGATGGTTTCCGGGTTGTGTAGGAAGGACCCCCCTATCGCCCACACTCACTTGGTGACGGTTCCAAATGCCATTGCGAAAAGGGGTTAAAAACCTTTTGTATAGCACCGACGCGAACGAGTGATCACAAGAATCAGTAGATATCTTTAAATTTGAAGCTTTACCAAGAACATATTTCTTATAGAGTTAACTGAGATGAGCTCCTAGTTGCTCAACTTATTCTTTGAGTTTAGGACAATTTACACAATTTTCAGGAGCACGCACATCTAGGATCATTTGATTCAACTTTTTAAACCTATCATCAAAGTATTTGCACTTCAAACAAGGAGGATTCTCGACACAAAAAGTGTGTGTTCAAGATTCTTAATTTTAGCATTTAATTTATCACAGTTTCGGCAGGCATAATCTGCAACTTTAGGAAGAGACACAGGTGTATTTTCAACACAAAGGGAGCAAGGGCTCAACTTAACATCAACAAGTTCATTTCTAGGAAATTCAAGCAACTGTGACATACTAGCATGAGTATTCCTAGCAAGTTCTAATTCAGCACGCAACACACCACAGCGAGCACAATCATCATTGTCATGAAAGGCACACTTCATTAACATCCTTCAGTGTAGTGATTTCTAGTGTGAGAGAATCAATTTGAGCAAGATTATCATTTATTGCGCATGTGCATTTTGAAGGACATTTTTTTGCGCTAAAAACAAATTTTCAAATTTCACAAACTCAACATATAATTCAGCATAAGACATTTGTACCTCATCTGTGTTGTCGTTCTCCTCATCGGCATCATGAGCCATAAAACACATGTCGGTGTGCCCATCAACCTTCTTCTTCTTTGTATCCTTCCCTTTGGGAGAAGGAGGATCATCCTCACCACTCTTCTTAGAGTCGATGTCGCTTAGATCTACTTCAGATTATATACCTGAAAGTATTGCAGCAACCATCTTTTGAAGATGCTTCTGAGCCTTTGGCCAGAACTTGGTTTCATGGCGAGAGAATGACTTATTCCTGCTATAGTTGTTCTTGCCACCACTATTTTTACCATAATCTTTGAGATTAGGACAATCAGATCTGAGGTGTCCCTGCACACCACACTCAAAATAGATTTTTGTGTGTTTGCCTTTCCTCTCTCTCACATGTTTTTATATGCTCGATAAAAATGGCAGACAAAAAGAGCAAGATCATCCTCAGTCAAAGATTCAAGTTGTTCATCGGAGACTAAAACCAAACAAGCAAGTGAAAAACCAGAAGATGGACCACTGCCAGACTCAGAAATACTAGAGGAACCATGTGCAGTTTGACACCCACTAGAAACTAGTGCAAGAGTCCTATTCCTAGGTGGGTTTCTACCTTCACTGTCTATTTTGTGAGTTTTAATCTTGGAGAATAACATGTCTATAGTAAGCTCAGCAGGTTTATGGGACTCTTGAATTGCGATCTTTCTCATCTCATAGATTGGGTTAAGAGAGTTTAGGATGTGTCTAGCTTTCCCACAATCAGTGTAGACAACCTCGACTCCCCTCAATTTCCCAACTATGACCTCAAAACTACTAAACATTTCCTCTAGAGACTCACCAGGTAACTGCTCAAATTTGTTGTACTCAGCTTTGTAAATGTCACAAGCCTAGAATCTGATTGTAATTAACTGCATTAGAAGATTCATGCATCATGTTTAAATTCAAGAAACTGGAATTGGGGTAATTTTGGAAGCCTCAAACTTCAATTAAAAGAAGGGCAAAGAACCCTGGGAAATTGCATTCAATGTTTTCCAAAATGTTCTTATTAATTGTTGCATATTTTTGGCAAAGCTTTTGCAACAAACCAAAAATAATGAACATTTTTTAGGAATATTTTGGGCTTTGAATTTAATTCATTATTGTATTTCAATTTGAAGTTATATCCTTATTATATAGAGTATATTTTCAAATAACTTTGAAATACTTTATGTGCTTTTGGAAATGTCCAGAAAAGTAACGTAAAATCATTCTGAGTATTTTGTCACTCGTTTGAATTCATTTTGAATTTTTAATCAGTGGCAAATAAAAAAATTAGAAAACTGAATAGAATTAAATAGAGCAGAAGACCTTACCCGACTTACCTGGCCCAGTGGAGAAGCTGACCCAGCCCACCTCCTCCTCCCTTGTTGTCTTCCTCCTCGGATAGTAGGCAGGCGCGTGGTCGGTGCCGCGCCCGGCCACGTGCTCCCTCCTTGCCTGCCTGGCTCCTCCTTGACGCGCCCGGACAATGCCACGCGACCCCCAAAGCCGTCCAGCTCTCCCTCGAGCGCTCCTCCCTCCTCTGCTTCCTTCCTTGCATGCGCCTGAGCGCCCCTGTCGCTGCGGCCACCACCGGCCCGACGATGCCCTGAGTTGTTCCTGAGCTCCGCCACCTTGTCCCCGACCCCCTCACCGAGCCACACGACCCCCGAAGCGCTGCTCCCGACGTCTTCATCCTCCTCGGGTCACCGAGATCGCGGAAAACCATCCACCCTCCTCGATGCCTCCCTGAGCGTGCCGAGCTATGAAGAAGATCCATTGTGAGCTCCGCCTCCTTCTCCACCTACTCATGTCACCCCGTGCACCCTCTAGGCTTAGCTCCCCTCCGGCCGAAGCTTGCCGCTGCCGCGAATGTCGCCATCATCATCATGGTGGGCCAAAGCCGCGTCTGAGCACCTGGTCGAGCTTCCCCATTTGTTTAGACATATCATTATATTTGGTGTTGTGAATGATTCCTACGCCTACCATAGACCATTTGTTGAGTGCTTTATGTATGCTTGTTATTCCCTTGAGATAGATGCTTACTCTCTTGTCACACATATTTGCATCTCTACCTCCAATTTGCATGCTTGTTTCCATGATGTCCTTGATTGTGCTCAATTTATATGCTTAAATGCCATGCCATACTTCTTTATCAAACCATATGCTATGCTTGATGACGACACTTGTTAGGTGAATTTCCTCTTGAATGCTTGGTTTTGCACTAATGCTAACCACATTGGTTTTTCCAAGTGTTTGTTGTCTTTGCTCCTATTGAAGGAATTACAAGACGGTGTGACACTGGAGAGTGCCCATTTGGAGCTACAAGATGATGAATGCTCGGTGATCATCAAATTCTACTCGGTGACATCATCTCTTTCCCATGGTGATTTGGTTTTCGATCCGAGGTCGGATCTTTCCCACGGGGGAGGGGATGATGCAGAGAATCCTACGGACATCACCATGTCAATAGTTTGTTTGGCAAGTGACACATGCGGCATCTACTTCATGCATACAAACGTGAATCATCTCCTTTACATGTGTCCACTTGTACCCTTCAATGATGGTATACTACTTGACCCCTCTCTTGTGTGCATACATAGGTGTGAGCGGAGCTACACATTCATCATGGAGGAGTCTAAGCGCAAGAGAACAACTACAATCCAAGACGGAAGCCTAGAAGCGGAGAAGGAATTGGCAAAGAAGAAGGCATCAACTCCCAAGCGACCCCGTGCATACGGGTCGTCCCAACCCCGTGCCCACAGGCCTCCCAGGCTGGACGGTCCTGAAGACGGCATGCGCACGGGCGTGTACCGTGCCCACGGGACCCCATTTCCACGGGCCTCACAAACCCCGTGCGCACGGGCTAATGCACCAGTTCACTGGAGACCCCGTGCGCACGGGCTCCACTTACCCCATGCACACGGGCCCCCCTGAGTGCTATTGTGGCTTTGCCCTTGTATTACCATTTCACCCCCACTTGTTCCTCTCTTTGCCTAGAGGCAAGGCTCCTCGGAATAAAGGAAGACCAGCCAGAGGCCATGAGGAGGAGGATTGCAATGATGAGAGTGATGGAGGGGATGAAGAGGAAACTAGCAAGCAGGAGTTCCAGAAAGCCACTGACGCCCTGTGCATTGACGGGGGCGCATCTTTGCACTCCTCTCACCGCCAACTTAAACAGTGGGCTCGTACAGTCAATGTCGTGGAGCCAACGGCAGATTCTCGGAGGCTGCGCAAGTGGTCCCGCACACCCATCATCTTCGATGAAGAGGACCACCCTGACCGCACCACCGCTATAGGGTGCTTGTTGTTGTTGGTCTCGCCAACAATTCGCAACCTCAAAGTCACAAAGATGTTAGTTGACGGCAGGGCCAAGTTGAATCTAATATCTCCAAAGGTCATCAGCAAACTTCAGATACCAGAGGAAGAGCTCAAGGTTACTAGTACATTTCAAGGAATCAACCCCGGTAGGAGTCGTCCTAAGGGGAAGATCATGTTGCCGGTGACGATCAGAGGAGAGTTGAATTACCGACCTGAGAAGGTCGTGTTTGATGTGGTCGACCTACCCCTACTGTACAATGGAATCCTTGGTAAACTAGCTCTGGCCAAATTCATGGCGGCATCCAATATGCCTACAACACTTTGAAGATGCTAGGGTCGGTAGGCATCATTTCCATTCTATCAGACGAGAAGTACGCAATCATTTGCGTGGGCAAGTTGTACCGGGAGGCAGTCGCGACAGAGGCCGCTGAGGCTACTGTTCCCGCCAAGGAAAGGAAAGGAAAGAAGATAGCTAACAGGGACGCCAGCAAGGAATCAGGGAAGCGTTCCTCTTCAGAGTACGCTATGCCTGTTGATGACTTGCTGGAGAGTTCCAATAGCAAGAGATACAAGGCTTCTCACCCGCTGTGAAAAAGGTCCTGGTAGGGCTAGTTGGCGCTGATGAAAAATAGGAAAGTGCACTCGTTTCCTTCCTATAGGCGAATATCGATATGTTTGCTTGGAAACCATCTGATATCTCCAATGTTCCCACGAAGGTAATCGAGCACCACCTTGCTATCTGCCCACATGCCCGACCCGTTAAGTAGAAGGTCCGGAAGCAAGCCTTGGAGCGGCAGCCGTTCATTGCCGAGGAGATTAAGAAACTTGAGGCAGCTGGTCTGGTCAGAGGAGTACTGCATCCAATGTGGTTGGCAAATCTTGTGGTGGTACACAAAGCTAATGGGAAATGGCGGTTGTGCATAGATTTCACTGACTTGAACAAGGCCTGCCCAAAGGACCCATTTCCTTTGCTGCGCATCAGTGTAACATCCCAAATTTTCAATTTGGAATGTTATACATAGGTCATCCATGCATATCATATTTTATTGCATTTCCGCTCCGCAATCCTCGAAATCCTAAGCAACTCAAGGACCCTCGGAGAGAGTTGGGGATTTTCCGGTTTTCATATTTGATTCCTATCAAATAGTGAAACGAGGATTTTTGATTTTAATTATTTTTCTCTCCGAAAAATATTTCTTATAAAAATATATGAGAGGAGATAATATGACTTCTCCAAAACAATTGAAATATTGGAGGAAAAATGTTAAAATCATTTGTTTGATTTTATTTGAGTTTATTTGGATTTTATTTGCAATAGAAAATTTGCACGTTTTCAGAAATTGCATTTTAGGGCCAAGAAAATGTTCATCTCGTTCTAAATATTTTATTTAGACAGTGAAAATTTGTTTCAGTATTTTTAGGTTTTTATTTTATTTTCTAGGATTTTATTTCTGTCGGCGAAATTATTTAAAAAAAAAAGAGTTCCGCCGACTAGGCCGAAACCTAGCCGGTCCGCCGGCACAACCGCCCGCGCCGCCCCGCAGCCCCCACTCCCTTTATATACGCTGCCCCCGAGCCCCCCCCCCACCACCAACCACCGC
>NC_057810.1:347048398-347057594 GCF_018294505.1 Triticum aestivum
CCGCCGCCGAGCCCCGCCGCCTTGCAAGCCGCCGCGCCGCCGCACAACCCCGCCTCGCCGGAGCCCCTCACCGGATCCGAGCCGCCGTTTTTTTAAAACCGTTTGGTTTTTTTAGAAACCCTAGTTCGGTTTTTTTAGATCGGTTCGCCGGTTTTTCTCGGTTCGACTATTTAGCGGTAGTTCGTCCGTACGTTCGTCTAACGTACGGTTTTCTTTCGTTAGTTACAGATAATGAATGCTTGTTCGTTAGTCTGTTCGTCAGTTTTCTTTTATCGGATTTATCTGTCATTATTTCCAGTCGGGATTTCTGATCCGATCTTAGTTTCTATTTATCTTTACGCTCGTTAGTCGGAATCAGGTGATTCAAACGCCTAGAGTTTCATCTCGAGACCCTCTTTCTGTTTAATCAAGTTAAACAAGATTTTGGTACTGTTTGATTTGATTCTTTTTGCAAACGGATCTTGTTTCTTTCGTTGTTTGAGTTTCATTGCTCTGTATGATTTGATTCTTTTTGCAAACCGGAGTTCTTAAGTTGAACTTTCTGTTCAATCTCTTTTATTTGAAGTTTTGCTCGTGCACTTTTGCTAGTTGCTTATGTATGTTATTGTTTGTTTCTGATAGAATTCCCGGAGTGCGAAGCGTGTTACTACGAGTCTCTAGGATTCATGGATCGTCAGCAAGGCAAGTAACACATTGATCATACCCTTTTCATACCCAATTTTTATTGCATTAGTCCAATCCTCAAACATTGCATGATTAGGGTGTCATTAATTTGTGGGTTGGGAAGTAGTTGCTGAGGTAGAACCTATTGCCCTGTTACTATCAAACCCTGGGAGTTATTTCTACGCGTTGCTTATATTGCCGTGCTATGCTCGTAGACGTGGTTTGGGTTTGAGTGTATCCATGACAGATGTGAGAGTGTTTACTAATGGTTTATTTAAGGTGGCAACTTAAATTCATATCTGGGTGGATTGAGGCACCTGGGGAACCCAGTGTTGTCTGTATTTTTTGGAAATCCCGGGGTACCCGTGTGATCTTCCTATGGACCGCCACCCAGGCTTAAAGGGAACTGAGATGATTCATGCTAGAAACTTCCGTGTGCAGCCACAAGGTACTATGGGCTCTAGCATAGCTGAGTAAGTTACGTGAAGCTCTCGAAGAGGTAGATCAGCAGGTAGTGGGTTTTGTAAGTTTGGTATGGTCTACCCGGAGTAGGGAGTTAATGTCTCTGAAAGACTATGTCTCGGTCATCCGTTTCTCAAACACAGTGCAGTGCGAGAAATCCAACGGAAGCGATCGATTCTTGTGGGGAAAAGTGCGCAAACCTCTGCAGAGTGTACAATCTAATCATGGTTAGCCGTGTCCCCGGTTATGGACAATCTTGAGTATCTAGTACTTGGGTTATCACATGTATCTCATCACTCTTAATAAATATTGTTGGGTTGTTAATTACTTTAATTTGGGATTGAGTTGGGGTTATACCTTCTCAATGTTTAAACCACCATGATAGTTAAATTAAAATTTATTCCTTTGTTGCAGGGAAAAATTTGCTTTTCGCAAAACTATAACCATAGAGCTTTCCACCAGCCAAATATGCATTTAGTGATAGCATTATTCTGTTCTTGCTCTACTGTGTTATATTGCCAGCATATTCCATGTGTTGACCCGTTTACGGGCTGCAACGTATTATGTTGCAGACTTTTCAGACGAGGAGTAAGGTTCGTTAGGTCATTGCCGTGTAGCTCAGCTATGCCGTTGGAGTTGATGGACTCACTTTATCTTCCAAGCCTTCCGCTGTTATCGCATTAGGTGGCCTTAAGCCATATTATTGTAATAAGTTCTCTTTTGAGACGTTCGATGTAATAAGTGTGTGATTGCTACTCTGTTATAAATCCTTCGAGTAATGTGCGTGTCAGCATTACTAATCCAGGGATGACACTGAAGCACAGAGACTTGACCGTTTGAGGTCGGCTCGCTACAATCAGATTGTGGATTCCACCTCCTAGTGTGACCTGCTTTCCTTCTTGGATGCCTACTCTAGATACCATCAAATCTTTATGTCCAAGGAAGACGAAGAGAAGACATTGTTCATCACCCCATGTGCCATGTTCTGCTTTGTACGAATGCCTATTGGGTTGAAGAACGTCGGATCCACTTTTGCGAGGGCAGTTCAGATTGGTTTTGAATCCCAGCTGCACAGTAACATTGAAGCTTACATGGATTATTGTAGTCAAAACCAAGGACAGATCAACCCTTATTATGGATTTGGAAGAAACCTTTGCTAATCTGCGCAAGATCAACCTGAAGCTGAACCTGGAGAAATGTGTGTTTGGCGTTCCTTCCGGCAAGATACTTGGCTTCTTTGTGTCCCATCGGGGGATAGAGGTCAATCCCAACAAGATCAAGGCTATCGAGCAGATTCAAGCACCCAAGACAGTTAAGGATCTAAGGCGTTTGACTAGATGTGTTGTCATGCTTAGCAGATTCATTTCCAGGTCTGCCGAGTGTGCCTTGCCATTCTTCAAAATCTTGAAGAAGGCAGGACCTGTGGAGTGGACCCCAAGGCAGACGCCGCGCTACAATATCTGAAGGCCTATCTTTCCTCTTTGCGCACTCTGGTTGCCCACAAACCACAAGAGTTGTTTCTGCTATACTTAGTGGCAACCAATCAAGTGGTTAGTGTGGCACTGGTGGCACAGCGGGAAGTGGACACTACAAAAAAATACACTTCCGTGATGATACGTGTTTGTCACAGTAGGTCGCGTTTTTTTCATGCATGTACATCCATGACAAATTTATGATAGAATCAAGATAGTCATACCTGTGCTGTCGTAGAAGTGTTCCATGACTTTACCAAAATTATCATCACGGAAGTGTCCACTTCCATGACGATAAATCGCGCGTCACAGAAGTGCTTTTGTCAAGGGTGACCGACACGTGGCATCCACCGTAACGGAATGCCGTTAAGCTATCGGGTCGGGTTTTGGATCCGATAACCCGTTAACAGCCCCGACCAATGGGGATTTTCCACGTGTAAAATCATCATTGGCTGGAGGAGACATGTGTCAGCTCACCGTTGGGACAGATGTCATCCGCTCATTGGACCGAAGGTGCCTATGATACGGTGACATGTGGCACAGCCCAACAGAGGCCCATTCCTATGAAAAGGCTAAACCGTTTGACTTGGTCAAAAGGTGGCGGGCCGGCCCACTGCAAGCCTGTTAACGGCCTATTCGCATATAGCCCATTTATAGCCCGATAACCCAGGGCCCATTACGCCCTATCCGAATTAGGCCCAGTAGCGTCATCTGGGCCGTCCAATATGATTCAGCCCGTTTTAACTTCCGGCCCATGTGTGGCCCATGACTTCTTTCGGCCCATATGAGGACCTTTGTAACTCTTGGCCCATTAACGACCCATGGTGAAACTGGCCTGTAATGAACAGTGTATCACTTTATACCCATTAACAGCCCGTTACTCCATTGGGCCGTTTCCAGCCCAAGTTATCTTTCGGCCTTCTCAAGGCCCATTGATTCTTGGCCTCATTTGCAGCATTCGGTTACCTACGGCCCGTTACTATCATTTTCTGCTTGTGGGCCAAATTCAGCCCGTCGTTACAGTCGGCCCGTTTGCGGACCGTTAATACGTTGGGCCGTTTTCATGCCAAAAAAACCTGTTGGGTTGTTTTCATAGAGTTATCAAATACGGCCTATTAACGGCCCGTTATGGTCCATGAATAGTATGACCCATGATTGGTGAAATGATGATACGCCCCATAGAAGGCCCATGGATCCTACGACCCGTATGAGGCCCATGGATAGTATGGCCCATAGAAGGCCCATGGATCGTACGACCCATAGAAGACCCATGGACCATACGGCCCGTAGAAGGCCCATGGACCCTAAGGACCGTATAGAAGGCCGATGGATCCTACGGCCCATATAGAAGGCCAATGGATCCTACGGCCGGACGAAGGCCCATGGATCATACGGCCTGTAGGAGGCCCATGGTTACAACAGTCCGTGTGTTGCCATGATTATTTTGGCCTAGTTACCAAAACTACGCTATTGTGGCCACTAGAAAAACACAGAAAAAGAACTGCAGTGACTACAAGCAAACAACTAAACAAGACAATAAGGAAATAAATAAGCAAGCAATTAACGCTAGCCTATTACCTCTATTACACATATTACATCCACTGGGCATCAAAGTTCGCCACCAGTGCAAATATAGGGAACAAAGCAGTATATTACATACACTGGCCGTCAAAATTGGACACCAGTGCAAATAAACGCGGCAGCAAAACAAGAGCATAACTGAAACAACTTCAGAAGAGCTCAAGAAATGTTATCCTGGGTATCCACCATGCTGGCAATAAGCTTAGCAAGCTGATTAGCTTTGTCCCGTTTGGCGCTAAAATCCTCCAACGCTTGCTGTTGCACCAGAAAGTATGCATCTGAATGCTTCAGGGACTTCCGCACTCCTTCCGCTTCTTGTCGCAGCACAGCTGATCGATGTCTTTCAGCTTGTAGTTGAGACTCAAGAAACCGAACTGATTCAGACAGTGAGTTTGAATAGCTTGTGCAAGCGGTAGTGGCCAGTAACTCGAACACTAAACCAAGACAGGACTTTGGGGGTTGTCTCATTGTCTTCAAGATAGTCTTCCTTAGCTATTTTATCAGCTTTGTTGGAGACCAACAAGGATGTGTCACTATCCTGAACCTTATCTGCATTACTTCCTTTACCATTGCTTAATAAGGCACTCTTCCCCAATATTCTGTCAGCATTCTAAAAGAAGAAACAAGCAGACACATAACAAGTTTAGCATGTACTAGTATATGAAACTCATTTCAGTGAACTAGTTCATTAGTAAGGTGGATAGGATTAAACTATCTATTGCCAAGTACTAGTACATAATAAAAGCATCAAACAAACATATATCTATGTCGTATGGTCACTGCATTGTCTTGCCAAATCAAAATAGAGACACGGTTCAAATCATATCAGTTCAAGACAAAGCAGCAGTGAAAGAATACAAAGCGTGGGAAACTACACGGCACAACAAGATTTCAGATGGGTACTAGGGGTCTACATGTACAACAACACTATTGGCTCTGTTGTGATGCTAGTAATGTGCATGATATGAAAGTCAACTGTATACACAATTGAAATTGAAATCAAAAGAGCTATTGATAAGAGCAAACCTGTTAAAGAAACATGCGTGAACATACCTGCTGTGCCATTGGAGTTTCTATCGGATCCTTCAATTTAAAAATAAGTTTGTATTAGTAAATACAGTGATACAAGAGCAAAGCAATCATAGTTAAAAAAGGCGCGCCTAAGCGAGCGCTTAAGCGCGCCTAGGCTCTAGGCGTTGGCAAAACGCACTGCGCATAACTACGCTTAATCTATGCATAACTGCACATAACGCTTAGGTCAGTAAAGCGCAAGGCGGTGGCAAAACGCATAATTAACGCCTAGCACTTTTTTGAACTATGATAGCAATGGAATCTTAAATTAGAACAACTGTTCTTCAGGTTTAGGCACTTGTTCTACATGAACAGAGTACAATAAGACGCAAGAATATAATACTTAAAAATAGAAAATGAGCTCATAGACCTTACCACATTCTTGGTTCGGGACCAGTACAGAACAAGGCGTTCCCAGTCATCGTCCAGTAAATGTGTCTGAGGAGAACGTAAGGGAATTTGATGAGTTTCTTTGCCGGTGAAGTACGTTTTCTTCAGGTAATTCCGATACTGCCACCAAGCATTCTTGAAGATAGTAGAGTTATTAGCACAGGTTACCTCATCCTAAGTTTCCAAATTGGTCCTTCTCTATAGAGAAAAATGGGAAAATTTGCTGTATTATAACCATCATGGAGGTAGGATGTATGGGACGAAGCAAAGTAATTGCCATGAATAACATTACTTACACATAACTCCTGGACAAACACCTGCAACTGGCATTTTCCTTCATCTTCAGTATAATATTTCCAAGATGGGAAGATACGCACATACGATTTAACAACATCAAATGCGATAGATGCTAAACTACGACTAGCTGATTGTGCTTCCTCCACAGGAATAGGCGTACTAACTGGTGGAGTTGGGGTTCGCCGTGATAGTACTGGCCCTTTGGGCACTGGAGCTGCCTTACTAACTGCTCTTGTTTGGGAGCTCTGTGGTGGAGATGGTGCTGTGTCAACAGGAACTAGGTTACTATTGGCTGGGGTTGGGGTTAGATTGGGTGAAGCTGGTTCTCTGTCCATCGCAGTAGGTGTACAATCTGCGAGAGTTTGGGTTATGTGTGGTAGGGCTGGTTCTTGTGCATGTACAACCAGGGTGCTATCTCCACCAAGAGGTACCACTGTTTTATTTGAAGACCGTGTTTTTATTCCGCTAGATACTGGCATCATCCGCTCCAATTCAAATGGCTGATAAACAAGAAACATAGTTGAATATACAGACATTGTATGAGAGACAGATGCAATAGATAGTGTGGAAAAAAGAGGGCATGAAATAGTTGACATGTATATTGTTTAACTAAAATGGATAGCATGACATAATTTCACATATATGATGTCTATCTAAACTGGATAGCATAGCATAACATAATTCAAAGATATAATGAATAACTAAACCGGATTGCATGACATAATTCACCTACATGTTATCTAAGTAATCAGTATCGCATCATTTAATTCACATTTGTGATTTATATGATAACAGAGGGCATTCGATATGATGTCTGAACTAAGAACATGGTGTTGAATATTGTGTATATGATGTCTAAACTATGCAATGCAAGACACCGTATGCATGATATGAGTAGTATAACCATGCCAAGTTAGAGCATACACCTCAGTGGGGGAATAGGACTGGTCATCTGCCTCTGAATCCATCTCTGAGGAGCTATCGAGACCCAACAAGAGATCTGCTTTGACGGGTAGCACTGTCTGCTCTGAAGGCCTTGTTTTCACTCAAGATTTTTCCATCTCCCACCCAAATGGCTGATTCACAGGAAGAGTAGTTTAATGTACAAACATTGTCGGCAAATGGAAATGTAATGAAGAAAAGGATGGGCAAGATATCATTCAAATATATGATGCCTGGTTAAACAGGATGGCATTGCACATTTCACATATATTATGGCTCGCTAAAAGACATGAGACTGCATAATTTCCATATATGATATAGAAACTAAATAGGTGGCATTACAGAACATGTCTAAACTAAGCAGATGACATATATGATGTCAAAAGTAGGCACTGCAAGGCAACATATGCATTATATGACTAACATCATCATGCCAAGGTAGAGAAAACACCTTCGGGGGTAAATAGGAGTGGTCAGCGGCATCTGAATCCGCCTCAGAACAGATATCTTCCTCTGGATTACAATCTGGAGAGGGGTGGGGAGGGTTTGCCATTGAAACCACCATGGAGCGATGTCTGCATGACATTGTATTGCCGTGCAAAACTCTTCTCTTTTCCTCTACATGTTCAGCATGAATGTGTACAATATCTGACATGCATATGAAAAAATATGGTGAGATTATGTAAGGAGAGCATGTAGTAATTTAGAGTGATGGTAACAACTAGTGGACGGATCCAAAAATAATGATAGCAGGATGATGATTGCTTTAAATTAATAAAAAGACAGATGATGATTGCTTTACTATTTGTTTCCCACCCAAGATGAACAACATAGGCATACACTAGGTGAACCAGATATTAGACAGACATACTATTCATTGCTGCCTCGATATGTGCCCCACAACTAATTTAGAACTCAAGTTTGAACATTAATTTGGACCTGACTTGGGAGTTCTAGAGCTGAAGAGGACGATAAAGTAGCAGGTAAGTTTAAGCAATGCATAACATAAGCAGAAACAAAAGAGTGCGACCTCTCTCGTGGACCCGTGTACTCCTCAGGTTCATCTGCTGAGTCGATGATGGTGATGCCGTTGGGGTGGGTGCCGGCGGCAGGGAAGGAGATCTGAGGCGGCGAAAGACGGTCAACAGTCGTGATGTCTGGTTTGGTGGATGCTTCTGTCGATGGAGCAGATCAGGTGAGGTGGACGACGTCACGGCAGGAGCAGGACAAACCACACAAAGTTCCCTTCGACACGTACCTGTAACTGAAGTAATTCAGTAAGGGCTCATTTGGCTTGCATGATTCTTAAAATGCAGGATAGGAAAAACACCGGAATAGGATAGGAAAATGAACATGGTAAATAGAGCATTTGTAAACACAGGATTTCTGTCAACTTGGGTGTTTGGTTTACAGGAATTGGAAGAGCAGAGGAATGTAAAGAAACATGGCCAAAATAAAGAGAAACCATATGAAAGTGTGTATAGTTAGAATGTTATTCTGCCACTAATGCACTTGGTCTTGTTTTCATGCATAGGATTTTGAAAAGTAGGTCCAGGTGGATGTTCTGCTTCATTCCTTTCAACAAAATGCATGAATAATATAATAGTAGAGTGCCATTGGAAAATTCCCTATTGCGATTTTTTCCGTTGAACCAAAATAGCCCTAATGGATCGATGTGAATGTATAGTAATAAGTGATGCAACAAGTGTACAACCTCTTTGCCATAGCCGTGTCGACCTCAGCATCATTGGGTTGGTCGCTGAAGCAGTTGAGGCAGAGGTGGCTGTCGGAGGTGTGGAGTAAGATCTGAGGAATCTGTAGACGGCGTCCAGGGCACTGCTCTGCTGTGATGGATCGTTCTGTCCTTGGAGCAGCTTCGGTGAGCCATAAGACGTCAAGGCTGAAGCAGCACAAGACAGACATCGTCAATCTCAAGTGGGATTCTAATAGCATCTCCAATAGATGATGTAAAATGGATGTAAAATTAACATCACCAAAAACCACCTGACTACAACAGATGAGGTAAAAACTGTTGACTCTGAACTTAACTGTCGAAACTGAAATTTACTATGGAATCTGAATGCTACTGTCGAAACTGAACACAATGGTAGCAGAGAGGCACTTGACATGTAGTTTAGGGAGGGCCTGCAGTTCATCTTCAACCTGCACCCCCCTGAGCCGCCTGCCACCACCGGCCGAACCGCCGGCACCAGCGCCACCTCGCCGCCCCGAAACAACTCGCCACCCCCCACCCCCCCCGGCCAGCCCTCTAGGCCCCCGCCCCCACCCTAAACCCTAAGATAGATAGTAGGGTACCT